>NW_006239030.1:770237-789549 GCF_000226075.1 Solanum tuberosum | reverse complement strand
TGCTACATCTCATATGGATCCTTTTTTTTATCAGTTAGTAATATAAGACTTTGTTTGCACATTCAATCTCTCTCTCTCCCCCCCCCCCCCCCCCACTATAGCATTATTCTTTCCTTAATTGAAGTCCCTCTATGTTTAGACATGCAAAAGAGCAAAAATAGGCTCGAATCATGTTAGCTAAATCAGATTTCAGAAGCACAAGAGCTAGTGTCTCTTGTTGAGGTCTTTCACAACACCAATATTTAGATAGGCCCTCCAGATCCTATCTTCTCATTTTATCATCAACATGGATTTTAAATTTCCACAATATCCAAATTATGAAAGACATTTCAAAAGGAATACTCTTTGCCTAGATACACTTATAAATTTTGTTCTCCTCTTCCTTATGTCTGATATAGTGCCAGACAGATTTTATCGAGAAACTACCTCTTGTTTCTTAATAAAATCTGTTTGGCACTTTATCAGACATAAGGAAGAGGAGAACAAAATTTACAAGTGGATGTAGGCAAAAAGTATTCCTTTTATAATGTTTTTCATAATTTGGAGATTGTGGAAATTTAAAATCCACCAAGATAGAATGAGAAGATGGGATCTAGAGGGGCCATCCAAATGTTGGTGTTATGAAAGACCTCAACAAGAGACACTAGCTCATGTGTTTTTGAAATCTGATTCAGCTAATGAGACATGATCCTATACTTTGTTGACATCTATTTACCCAAACATTTTAGATAAAATATCATGAAAATTTGTACGTTTCGATTGTATAGGCTGGTATAGACAAGTTAGTCCAAACACCAATGAGTTTATATTATCTTGTGGTGCAAGAAAATATTCAAAGAAAAAAAAATTGTCCAAAGAACTAGAGGAGGAAGTAAGTATTTTGATATAGCGTATTGAGAAATTTAAAATTGTTGAGGCAAATATAATGATCATAGTTGAAAGAAATACAAAGTGAACATGTAAAAAAAAGTTGTTTAATGTTTTTATTATTGACGTATATTTTGATGTTGTACTTATTGTCTAATTTATACTCATAATTTTGTCAGAAATTTCTTTTGCACACATGAATTTTGCGCTTAATGTAGGTACAATCTCTTTATCATTAGTTTATAAACATCAACTACCAATCAAATATTTTATCATCTTCATCAATAGAATTGTCACTGTGAAATGAAATATTGCATTCTGCTATCGATTCACTTGTAATATTGCATTCTACAAAATCAATCATATTTAACACCATAATATAATGCAATATTCTATTCTACATTGATACTTCTATTGATGAAGAGGATAAAGATAATTGATTGAAAATTGGTGTTTATATGGTAAATTATGTTGAGGTTATCTCATCATTTTAAGTGTAAGATTCATGTGTACGAAAAATAATTCTTTCAAAATTAAGAGTAATGAGTTAGACAATAAGTACAGTACCAAAATCTATGCCAAGGATAGAAATATTAAATAAATATTATAATCACTTATCTGTTCATTTAGTACTTCTCTTAACTGTGATACAAGAGTTATTCTATCTGTCTCAATAATTTTAAGATTTTCAATACATTGTTTCAAAATATTTTCTTCCTCCTTCAGTTCTTGAACAAGATTTTCTCTTTGAATATTTTGCTGCAACACTAGTGATATGCTCTCAATTTACAAGTAATGAATTTTGAGAGAATAAGACTAAAAAAATTTCTGATCTATCCGTCTGTCAAGGACTAAATCGTATAATTTTATTAATTTCACTGGTGTTTGAGCTAACGTGTATATACTAGCCTACACAACTGAAAAATACAAATTTCTATGATATGCTGTCCAAAAAGCTGAGGTAAAATAGGAGTCAGGAGCCGAAAGGGCAAACAAAATTATCAAAAATTTCAAAAGGGCACATTAAATTTTTTTAAAACCAAAAGGGCAAAATCGCTCCTGATGAAGCGATTTTCCTCTGACACAATGACAAAATTGCTGCTTTTTTTTTATTATTAAAAATCGCTGCCACAGCAGCGATTTTAAATCAGAATTTTTTTTTCCCTTACACATCATTGCAGGGGCAGCGATTTTCATGCCTATTGTTAATTATTAATAATATAAAAATGATAAACAAGACGGACAGTATACTCAATAAAATTGTTGAAGCATGAGAAAAATTGAATTATATATCATAAATAATAATAAAAGAATATTAAATTTTACTGTTGTCGTATGATTTTCAAGAGTGATTTTCTTCTGACAAAAGTTGTCGTACGATTTTCAGGAGCGATTTTCTTCTGACAAAAATTGTCGTACGTTAAAAAAAATAAAAATCGCTGCTAAGATCGCTGCCTTAGCAGTGATTTTCTCAAAAAATAAAAAAACTTTTTCTTCAAAATCGCTGTTATTTTCTAAAAAAATATATCTTTTTTTCTTGATTTTGGTTAAGAATTAAAAAAAAAAAAAGTTTTTTCTTTAATTTAATATTCTTTAATTATAATTTATGATATATAATTCAATTTTCCTCATGCTTCAACAATTTTATTGAGTATATTGTCCGTCTTGTTTATCATTTTTATATTATTAATAATTAACAATAGGCATGAAAATAATAGCACTAGGCATAAAAAACGATGCCCCTGCAGCGATGTGTAAGGAAAAAAAAATCTGTATTTTTTAATAATTTTTTTTTTTTTTTTTACAAAATCACTGCCCTTGCAGCGATTTTGCCCTTTTGATTTTTTTTAAAAATTGATGTGCCCTTTTAGAATTTTTGACAATTTTTTTTGCCCTTTTAGCTCTGGACTCGGTAAAATAGATGCGAACAAATTATGTCAATTCGAATTTAAATTCAAAATCTTCATATTGTTAAACTAATACCTCAAACACTAAGCATCCCCTGGGATAAAAATTTGGTATCTTGTTTGGTTGTCATGTTTGGGATAACTTATCCCATAATTTATATCATAATGATGGATAAATTATCCATATATCTGGTGGGATAAGTTAATCTAGGATAACTATCTCAGGATAATTAATCTTGAGATAACTTGTTTCCAACCAAACGACTCCTAAGTAGTTCTGTCAGGAGCACTTTAACTTGGATCCGGCTCCTCTACATTTTCCCCAAGTTCTATCTTGGATTGGAGACACATGTCATAGTTTAGAATTAATGGTTGAGATTTAATTGATTAAAGTAAAGTTCTTACCATAATTATTGAATTCCATATATTTGCTTCTTAAATATTTTTGCAATCCATTATATTTTCCCTAAATATATTTTGAAAAAATTCTTTACTGCCCTGCATACATATTTAAAACTTTTACTAAATATTTTTACTTTTTTTGAAAAAAATTATAATACAGTTAAACGTTTTTAATAATCTAATAGAGTATTAAGAGCTACAATGTTTATAGAGCAAATATGGACTCCATTTAGGGGAAAAGAAAGAATTTAAAGTTGAGTGACAACATTTATTTTACTCTTAAATTTTTTTTAAAAAAGTCAAGTCACAATTTTTAATTTTTTATTTGGCAAATATTATTTGAGAAATGGAAAACTTTTGGGAAAAAAAAGTAAAATATCAGCAAAAAAATTTACTCAAGTAATTGAGAAAAGAAATTCTTTTAATTATATTTAAGAAAAATATAATGTAAATCTAAAATTGTTGGATTGCAAAAATATTTAAAAAGCAAATATATGAAACTAAATAACTATATAAGACTTTGTTTTAATTAATTAGATCTCAATCATTAATTTTAAACTATGACATGTGTCTCCAATCCAAGCTAGAACTTGGGGAAAATGGAGAGGAGCCGGATCCCTTTAACTTAGTACGTCTCTATATAATCAAAGAAATGTTGTAACGAGGATCATTGATGAAGTTGTCTTTTGATCTTTTTTTAGCTTTGTAAGTAATAGTTTAAAACCTCCTCTAATTTTTGTTTTTCCCCTTTTTTAAAGTTTATCTACAATTTTCAGTAAATTATTTGTAGCTATGTATTTTTCACTACAAGTTACATTTGTTTTATATATCAAATTATTATAAAATAAAAGTGACACAGAGAGCGTGCTATCATGAAAGAAAAGCAAAATAAAAAATTATAAAGAGAATCAATGAGAAAGAAAGTTTAATACACAAATTGAACTCAATTGATCATCGAAAAATCAAGTGGATAAAAGAAATGTAAAACAATTGTGTTAATTAATATTAAACGACTCGTTTTGTCGTGTTTTTTTCTTGAATTCTCAAGAAATTCAATAAAAAACTTATGTTGCTCTATCTCTACAAGAACTAATTGATCCACAATAGAAAAACTCTAAAAAGTGAAATATAGTTTAACACCTTATGTACAAATCTTTCGAGCGAGAAAAATATTGCCTCGAGACTTAATACTTTCGGAGAATTTCTTTAAAAAACTCACAAGAACATGACTATCCAATTATATATGCTATGAATCTGAAAGATACTTACGATGCAAAATGGTATTTTCACATAACGTTAAAATGTAAAATTTGTTTTTCACTCTATAACTCAAAGAATAGAGGGATATGTTGGCATAACGTTATTAGCAAAATTAAGAAAAATAAAAGTTGAAAGGACAAAAATCATCAGAAAGTTAAAGATTTTTCATCTTTTAAACTTGTTTTGGAACATAAATGTAGGTTGACAAAGATATAGATTCTTCCTTGAATTTGTTCTGAAAAGTCGAATACACTCTTACACTATCATGACGATATATAAGACACTTGTATTACTTAAAAAATGAATTTAACATCACCCTTAAAGTTGACGTGATAAAAAATTAATTATAAAATAAATACTCTTTATGTCCCTAATTACTTGTCCACTTTTGAATTGACACACTTATTAAGAATACAATGATTGACATAGTGAGTTTACTATTTTACCCCTATTAATTATGAAATTGATGAATTAAAAGTAATTGATGATTGTTGTGGTAATGATGATTAATGGTGATTATTATAAATTGTGACTAGTGACAGTTATAGTAGTTTGGCAATATATATTGATGAATGGTGATAACGATTATTGTGGTTATAATGAGTAATGGTGATGATTATACTTAAGTAAATGATTAGTTGTGATGCTACAATCGATTGGTTGTTGGAAATGAATAGTGATAATAGATAATGATGGACGATGAAAATAATTATGAATAAATGAAACTGCTATTAAAATTTTGATCATTTGTACTTCAAGACTCATTAAGTTATTGTAACATTAAAATAATTTTATTTAACTTGAGTAATAATTAAGAAAAGAAAAGAATAATTAAGTAAATGAGATGGTCAAAAAAATAAAAAACATCGCCCACAGAAAAGAGAAGATCCGTAGAAGATTCCTTTGTCTTTTTGGATATACCGACGAGACAATTTTTCCTTTTGCTTAGCTGTCATCATTACTTTTTCAATTTACACGCCAACCACCTTCCCGATTACGTCAATCGCACTAACTTTTGCTTTATAAAAAATTGCAAACATATGCCAATATTTACCAAAATACCTACCTCCTCTTCCTATATAAACCCTCTTTTTTCCTTCGTTTAGATCTTCTTTCGCCCACAATTGGTTCTTCATTTGATTGGTATGTCTCAATTATTTTCTCCTCTATCTTATCTTTTCATTTTTTGTTTTCTTTTTAGTTTTTTTTTTTTTTTGAGTTTTTAATTTTTGCTTGCATGTGCTTTTAAATTTGATGATGAATTGGGGTTGTTTGGTAGGCGGACTAAATTATCTCGAGTTTATAATGAATTATAATTCCGGCCTAATTTATCCCACTTCCCAAATGGATATCCATGATTGGGTTGTATAAATTTAATTTCAAACTTAATAGTAGCCCTACCTTATCCAGCTTAGCGAAGAACTTTAGGGTTTTGTGTAGAACTAGTTTAATTATGAGTAATTCTGAATTTATTTAAGACATTCAGAGGATCGAGGATCTTAATTTAATTGTGATTGTGTTGGGTTGATTGATTTTTATACACCTGCATCGTTGAATTTGTTTTATTTTTTTTCTAATACTTTATGTTCTGTTTTGCGTCTTGCAGATTGATTTACGTTTGATTGCTGAAGGCACTGTTTGGATTTGGATTTATACAACAACCATTTAATTGTTACTAATTTGATATAATCGTTTATTGTTTCATTGATTGAGGTTTTTATAAACAGTTTCTCTATGTTAGTTTCAAATTCTTCATGATCCACCTGCGTCGAGTTCGCCTTATGCACTCTTTCTCCGTAGTCTTCCTGTACTGGTTCTATGTGTTTTCATGAATTAGCCCACCTCAAACCCTTGAACCCTCTTTCTGTTTGATTTAGAAATTAGAAGTACTAAATTCAGAAACCCAACAAGAAAAAAGTAGTTACCTCCCCTTTTTTGAATTCCTATTTTTGTCGAACAAACTTCCCATTGAACAAACGACACAAAGACATGGCTTCAACTCAGCAACCAGCTAGTTCGGGTTCTGATGGCCAGCGATATGCTACTAATGATGAGAGAAAACGAAAGAGAATGGAGTCTAACCGTGAATCTGCAAGGCGGTCACGAAAGAAGAAGCAGCAGCATTTGGAGGAGTTGATGAGCCAATTGACGCAGCTGCAGAATCAGAGCACCATCTGGCGTGAGAAGATTGAATCTGTTGGAAGAAACTTTCACACCCTCGATGCGGAGAACAATGTCTTGAGGGCTCAAATGGCTGAACTGACTGAACGCTTGGATTCGCTGAATTCCCTCACTCGTTTCTGGGCTGATGCTAATGGACTTGCTGTGGACATCCCTGAAATTCCTGACACTTTGCTTGAGCCCTGGCAGCTCCCTTACCCAATTCAACCGATTACTGCCTCTGCTGATATGTTTCAGTTTTGAGCAACCTCTTTGCATTATTGGACTACCATGATCCTAGCTCTCGGGTTCTTTCTTAACGGGGTGCTCCTTGTATCCTCTTGGATTCAATTTACATGCAACAGTTGCAGCGGAAGAGAACCTTGTCACTGGTTGCTGAAGTCTTCCGTTATGCAGTCACTACATTTTGTGTATCTGTAATGTGAGTTAGTAGCTTTTCTTGTGCTCGCTTTGTGTCAGTTTATGGCCCCATAGATTCTCTACTTCAATGTTTAGCTTTGATGGATTAGCAGTTTCTAGTACTTTGTCTATGATATTAGTCTCTAGTTTTATAAATAAAAATCTTAAGTTGTGTGAATGATGTGACCCTTTTTGTTTCTGCAAGATTGCTCTTTTCATTCAACTAGTTGTGAGTAATTGTGTTTCTTTTTGTCACAATATTTGTGGGAAGTGTTGATTGTTTGGATCTATTGAATGTTGAATGCTTAGAACACGGAGGTTACTCCAAAACTACCATAGTCCGTGGCTGCAGATTAACTTCGTTCATCCCAATCGACTATATGTACCAAAAACAAGAAGACAAACTCAACTCTTATACTGTTTCTTCAGAAAAGAATTTTCAACCAATGCGACTAGCCAATATTGCCAGCAGAAGTTGCGCATGTTTAGCTGAATGGATACAAAATTACCAACATGTATCTTCTGTTTCTTAAAGAAATAGGCTTGCCATTCGGTACATCGTATGCCCTGTGGCCTGAGGCAAACCATCATGTTAAGTTTTGTGCGAAGACAATCTTTTACCATGTCAAAGATCTGGGAAATATCCAGCGTCTCAGTGGAATATGTATCATCTACTAAAAAGTAGGAATTGTATGAAAACATTCTGCTAATTTTAGTGTTCATCAACTTCTTGGCTAACACATCCAATAATGAATGATTAGACGTTAGAAAGTGGAAGCCAACTGATCTTTTTCTTTTTCTTTCTCCATGGATTAGGTACGGGGGAGTTTGTCGAGAGTTGAAAATGTTGCCTCAAAAGGGATTTTGAGCATGAAAGTAGCTATTGAATACTATAGCTTTTTGATTTAAAGCTAAAAGTAAGATGGTATTGGTTGTAAAAGCACAAAAGATGATTCTCTACCTGTGTAAGTCTTAGTGGGTATAATTATGCGCTAAGATAATACCATTATTAGAAAAAGCATAAAACCTAGTAAGTTTCAATTTCTCATCACTAATTATTAGTCTCAATTACATTGATGAATGAACCAGAAGATACGAAAAAAAAATAGAAGATACAACTCATATTAGTTTAATAATTTATTGAATAAATTGTTTAATTGAAATTATGGGTTTGGATAGGTCATTATGTTACAAATAATGAATCAATTTCTTTGTTGTCCGCCATTTTTCTGATTTGTCTCTCCAAGTATTTAAAATTATCTCTTCGGACCATCTAAGAGCTACTAATAGGTTCAAGCAACAGAAAAAAGATTCTGCTTCACACAAAGCAGATCCCCTTTTAGGCAGGGGATGATCTAGAAGGGACGGAGGATGTTTACCTAAATCCTTTCGGAAAAAAATATATTGTATATACATAATATATTTTCTGTATTTATATACACATAAATTTTGACAAAAAAGGCTAGCTTAGCGGTTCATGACATTCAAAATCCACCCCAACGTCTGAGGTTTGATTCTAATTGTATTCCTGAATAAAAATTCTGGATCCGCTACCTTAAAGACAATATCAAAATGTTTGTATAGTATTTGAGAGAGGAAGAACCTTTCATTATACATATCAATAGCCTAATTCATAGCATTCAAGATTCAAATTGGGAACAAAATAAAGCATAATGCTTAAATAACACAAAACTAGTATCAACTATCATATGTACGGCACTCATCAGTCTCTGGATTTTCCTTGCAATAATTTTCCAAAACATCTTCCTGCTTCTTCTTGTCCCTTGCATGACTAGCCGCTGCACTTGCCTCTTCCACAACATCCCAAGCCGCCGCGCATTCTCCACTAGCTGGATTCTCATTGCACGCTTCCTCTGCCCCCTTAACACTATCAGCCACAAGGTCAGAAAGCTTGTTATCTGGTGTTGCTGCACACACAAGCCCAAATTTAGTTGATGATTTTTTCCATGGATTGTTAAGGCATGGGAACTTAAATGGCTTAGAATTGGGAGAGTTGGAATTTTTGGCCAAGAATTTTGGACTAGTGAGACTAACACCAGCAATTGTTGCCATTTTTGTGTGTGTGTGTGGTTACTCTGTTATGATATGTTTTACGTGTGTGATAAGGTTATGGTTATATAAGCAGAGGATGGAATGACTAATGAGCACACATTTCTTATCATTTTTATAACCAAAGAAAGATATGCACGTCTTGAAAGATAGTATTGTGGTAAAATATCTACTCTTAAGATCTTTTATGGTATAAAAATACAAAATCTAAAGCATCAAGCTTGATATTATTCCGTGTGTTAATTGAATTGTAGATGATGGTCCAGTTCAGCCATGGATTTTTTATTGTTCACAGAAATTCAAGGTTGATTGAATCAAACAATTAGGCTTAGTTAAGTTGAATATACAGTCCTTGTTAATCAGTTGTTCAAAATGAAGTACGAGCAAAAGGTTCAAGCACTAGAGTTCAACTTTTATCACTATTCACTACTAAAAAAACCATTGTTTTGTCGTTCAAAAATGTTCAACGGCTATTTCTACATATATTTTGATTGAATTGGTGAGGAAAACATTTGGAAAAATTACGAAGTTTCTCACTATTTCAGTGAGATTTTTTTTTTCACTCAATGAGCTGGTTCGGTGAAAAATGAGTGAGAAATTGAAAATTCACTGACTGGCGGTGAGAGAATTCTTTGTTTCTAGTAGTATATACATATTAATATATTTTTAAAAATTATAGTAATAACTTAAATTTAAAATAATTATATATAATTAATTGCTCATAATTATAATATATTAAAGTAAATTGATAATGTAAAGTTTCTTTATATTGTATAATAAGTTAAATCCGAGTGGTTATAACTAGCTCAAACTTCTGATATTTCAGCACTAAGAAGTCCAAAGTTTCGAAAAAATCAAAGGAGCTGCTTGTTTTTTTCTTATAGGGCACCACACACTTGTTATTCCATGTCATTCATGATGTCGACATAGGTACTTTAGGGAAATATAAATGACACGATCTATTCTTGTAATCACAGAAAAAAAGAAAAGGAAAAGGAAAAGAAAGAAATTAGTTTGCTACATGTGACGTTCTATGAAAATACAAATAGTTGAGTGACTTTCTAAAATAACAATTCATAGTTGAGTGACTTTCTAAGATAACTACACATAGTTGAGTGACTTTTGGGTTATAAAATAAAATTGAGTGAATTTCTAAGAAAACTATTCATATTTGAGTAACTTTTTGAGAAAGTTATTCATAGTTGAGGAATCATTTGAGATATTATCTCTTTAATTATTGGTCAGTTTTTAAGCATCATTTTAAGAAATAATCTAGCCAAGTTTTGGATGTTCTCCTAAATATCCATTAGCCTATTTTTTTATTTTTTTTATTGGTTCAGAGAATGAATGGGGATTGAAAAGAAAAAATATTAGACTTTCTTGGCTATTGTATTTTGGCTACCTCCCATAGAGACCGCCAAACGTAAAAACAAATGTCTCAATAGTGAATACATGAAGGAATTAAGAAAATACTTAATGAGTTCTTTTTTTGTTTTAATTTTTTATGTTCAATACGTAAGCAAAAAATAGTATCTTAAAAGCATACGTATATATATAATCCAAACAAATACTATAAAATGTGAGAATGAAAGGTAAAGTGTTTGGCTGGTGGGGATGGGGGCGTGTTGAAGTGTGGAGAGGCTACTGCCGATATATAATGATACTTGTAATACTTGATTTTCATTAGAAAAGTCATGTTCCTTATTTATAGAGAAAATATTTTACAAATTTTTTAACGAAACAAACATAAGAAAATTGGAAATACTCTGTACCGAACACACCGTAAGTGTTGTGAAAAAAAAGATAGAACTAGGATGAGGTATCTGTGGAAGGAGGAAACATGGAAATTCTAATTAAACATTGAAATGAATGTGCTTAATTTTGAACTCAAGTTTCCTGTTTCATTGGCATCTTTGCTTCCTTTCCTTTACCTGAACACTTTTACTTGCATTCCTTTTCCTTTAGGACAAATGATTTATGGATATTCCTTTCCCTCTAAGATCTATATCCAATTAACATCTTAAAACTGATAAATATATCTCTTCCCTGTTCCTCCTCGTACACAAAATTAATTAGGTCCTTGAGTTTTGAGACAACAAAAAAGTAGGACAAATTTCTGCAAAGATGAGGGCACAGTTGCTCTCTTTGACAGCAATTTTGGTTCTGAGTTTCATAGGTATATATCTACGTACACTCGCCTCCTAATTTATGAACTCGAATTCATATAGTTAACTCCAACTTGCTAGGAATTGAGACGTAATTATTGTTGTTAGCATAATCTTGTCAAATTTTCCTCTTGGTAGAGGCGGAGCTAGGGGGGTTTGTGTAGCTTTTTTGTAGACCCTATATTTGTACTAGAAAATTAATTACATGTATATATGTATATTAATTTGTGAATCCCTAACAAAATTGATTGATGATTCTAAAGGAAATTTAGAACCCCAAAATCTTAATCCTGGCTCCGCCTTTGCCTCTTGGTATTTATCTTTATGTTCTTGTGAGTTGATCATCAGCAAAGATGTTCTCATGTTTGTCTTCTGCAGCTGAAAAATGTAGACAATTAATCGGAGAAGAATCAGCTTCGAGAAGCAGGACAGAAAGATTCACATTCATTAACTGCTTCGACATGAGTTATGGAACCATAGGCTGCATACTCAAGGAATTGGTCAAGATTTATTTACACTACATTAGAGCAACTCATGTGCACAAGGTCAGAAATGAAGCAACTAAAGAAGCAGTTCAAGAAAGCTTGTCCAAAGGACTAAGTCTTGAAGATGCAGTGAAAACAGGGCAACAAGTTGGAAATGCTGTGGCAAAAAGAGCATCTTTACAAGCAAAACACATTATGGGGCCAATGGTGTCATCAGGATGGGACTTTTTTGAGACTATATATGTTGGTGGCACATTGTATGAGGCAATCATTAGGAGTGTTGGCACATTGTTGGGGTCATATATTGGAGGAATTATTGGGGAAGGGAAAACTAGATGGTTGGGTTTTCTTTTGGGAAGCCAATTTGGTAGTTGGATTGGTGGGAGGTTGGGTCTAATATTGTATGATGTGGGAAATGGGCTGCAGTTTCTACTTCAACTCACCAAGACTAATAAGAGTGATGGAGAAAGCAACTCACTCTTATTAATTTCTAGTTAGTGAAAGAAAGACCTTCCCTATGTAAATCTTAATATTCCTTTGATTATGTCAAGGTTTAAACTTGTTGTAAATCCATTACTTATAGTTATTTTTAAAAAAATGAGAAACTTACCTAAATCCCACTAGCTTAAGAGCTAGTTACTTAGATACATTCTAACTTGCAATATTACGTATTTTACCAAGTTTTGGTGCGTTCAGATACATGTATCTCAAAATACATAAAGTCAAAATTAGTGTAATTTGTTCTAGATACACTGTATTCAAGTGAATTTGCATGTACCTGGGATGCATAACAAATCTAGCTCGCCTCCATCCCATCTCGCTCGTCATTCTCCTATGTATTTGGTACCCCAGATACACGAGCATAACACCAGATACATACAAATACATGTATTTAGTGTGATTCGCATGTATTTAGGATACATAACAAATCTCCCTCGCCTCTCTCTATTTTAGTGTAGCTGGTAGAAAAAAATATATGTATCTAGGTGTATTTTCCTCAATATATGATAGAAAATCTTCATTAGTGATAAAATACATAATATTTTGAAAGTATAGGTAATCATAATATATATGATAGTGGAATATGTTTAATTAGGTAGTTTCTCTTTTAAAAATCGTGTTACATTGGAAAATCATGAAAGGGAAGACGTGAAAATCAAACTCACACTTATTAGACAAGAGACTTTCACTGATATCTCTAGATGTAAGCCTAGAACTCTTGTCAAAACTTTTATCTCCTCTCAATTGAGTTTTAGCCATTCTTTTTTGGTATAGACTATAGTCTATAGTGGCTAATGTCTAATTTTTTTTCACAATATAAAGGAATCTTGACTAACATTTACAAAATAGTGTTAAAAGAATTCGAATTTCAATACTACTTTTTTTCTTTTTAATTTTGAGTATTTCCACTCCCACTAAAAAATAAATATCTTGACAAAACAAGGCATCTCATGCCTTGTAGAATAAAAAAGGAAGGAAAAAACATCGACTTTGGAATCTGTCAAATGGATTTGATTGAATAATTGAAATGTATGAAGCGTTCGCCATGACCCTTCCCAAAGTCTATCATCGTTTCTCTTTACTCCCTCTACACTCTACTACTCCCTTTCTTCCCAAAACCCTCTTCTTCTCATCTTCTTCTCTCCCTCTCGCCGTCAAACGCCTCCATTCGCCGCCGTTGCTCCGTGCGCAATCTAGAAGATTCGTCGCCGGCAAGCAATTCAAGGCGAAATCCACTATGGCTTCCTCTAGATTTCACCATCTTGTCCCCGTCAACGCCCTTACTGCTGAGGACGGTGGAAATGGCACTGGCTCTAATGGCGCTGCTGATGCTACTGCTTCTGTTGCTTATGATGACGGTACTTTGGACTAACTCCTCTTTTTTTCCTTAGTGCTGCGAGTTAACCTTAATTCGTGATGCTAACTACTTTGGCTAAGCTAGTTATCTGTGTATAGATAATATTTGATTCAGATAACTATCACTTTGTCTTGAAATATAATTTTTATAGGACTGGAATGAAATGGAGCCTGAATAATCTGTTTGTAAATGATGTATTCCATTCTTCCGATGATAGATTAGGTTAAGTCCTTAACTTGATGGAGATTAGGAGGAGCTTTGATGAATAAAAGGAGAAGAGTTGGTAGAATTCTCATAGGTGATGTCAATGAATCCTGTTTTAGTAAAAAATGGATAAAGTAAGAGAACCGCTGCAGTACCGCTATTTAGCCGTTTAGTTGATATATTGGAGTTTAACTAGTTGTTTTCTATTAGAATAGAAATTCATAAATTTTTTTAGAGAAGTGTGGGATTTACGGTTTGTCTAGTTTGGTTTAAAAACCAATTCTCTTTTATTGGAATGGAAAGGATCTGATTGAGCGGAATCAATGAAAGGGGATTTGTGTAACCAATCTAACTGGTTTGGATTGTGGATTGTGGATTGTGGATTGTGGATTGTGGATTGTTGAATGTTGATTAATATCAACCACTTAATTCTTGAAGAATTTTATGGGATTTGGGTCTGATACTCTTTTGATTTTCATTCCTGCAAGTTGTTAGCATCTAAAAGTTCTTTCAATGTGCTACTGAAGAAATGATTTCCTTACATGCTAAAATGAGAAACACAGAGAAAGGAGAATCTTTGCCAAAGTACACATGCACTTATTCCAGATCTTAGGCCGTAAGGCAACTCGCATTTAAACGAACTCCTTAGTATGAAATGATGTGCTTTTTGGTCCTCATCTCTGAGGCAATTTAACTTCCTATTGAAGTAACATAGCTAAAGCCTCCTTCAGTGGATTTTATAAGCTGGAAAGCTTTGAATCATGGATGAAAATTATCCTCACTGTTTTAGTGCTTGAAGACAATAATAAAGTCATTCGCTTTTCTCCATGCCCATCCATTAAGCCTCTTCCTTTGCTTCATGTATTTTCTCTCCTATCACTGCACAAGCTTTATGTTTACATATGGGTATTTACCTTCTGTAGATTAAACTGGATAGGCTAATTATGTTTTTTTTTTTGGTTGGGGTGGGGTGTGTGGTAATGTATATTTCATAAGTTCATTTATTTTCCCATTCTTTTTATTGCCCTGGTTTCCATGTTTAGAGACTCTTTAACTCTTTTTTTTAACTTTCTTTGAATAGAATTAGCATAGTTCACAAATGGTGATTAAATCTTCTTGTTTTCTCATAAACTTTACCAGATGTAGAATCAGCATCAGTCACGGGATATCGTCTTCCTCCCTTTGAGATTAGAGATATTGTTGATGCTCCACCACTTCCAGCACTGTCATTCTCTCCATTAAGGGATAAAATACTGTTTCTTAAGCGGAGATCCTTGCCACCTTTGTCAGATTTAGCAAGACCCGAGGAGAAGCTTGCTGGAATCCGCATCGACGGGAAATGTAATACCAGGAGTCGCATGTGAGTAATGATGAAGCTTCTCATGATCTTTCCTTCAAGCACTCAAGTGCTGGAGACGCTATGTTAGGTTATTTTATTTCCTCTGGCTGTATAGTTGGTGTCTCTTATGTTCTTTACATAGATTAAGCTCTCCTTGCTGGTATAGTTCGTCTTCCTTCTTTTTTTTAAAATCTTAGAAAGAAGTGTTTTCTTGTTTTAAAAATAGTAAGATTGATGCCTTGATGGTTGTAGTACTTCAATCGTCAATAAGCAGCACCCGTACAAGATCTTATGATGTTCTTTCTCAGGTCTTTCTATACTGGTATAGCCATCCATCAGTTAATGGAAGATGGTAGCCTAGGACCGGAAAAAGAGATCCAGGGTCTCCCCGAAGGTGCTAAAATTAATTTCGTGACATGGTAATCTCTTTTCCTTGCATATTCTCCTTTATATATAGATGTTTTCTTCATATAGAAACCTAATTTACCTGTATATTTGGATCAATTATTATGATTTCTCTTCATCTGATTGTTTATTCGTTTATGAAGGTCAAACAATGGTCAGCATTTAGCCTTCAGTGTCCGCCTTGATGAGGTATTTTGATATATATGCAAAGCGTGTCTATGTGTATGTCTATAAAACTTGTATGTTGATGTTATGGAAAACTTAATCGTAGATTTTCCTTTAGCTGTTTCACTTTGTATAATTCTGACATTTTTATGCCTAATTTCACACAAGGTCCTTGTCCTTTGTCACAAGGTAGATCTGATTTTTGATTGTTGTATCAGGATGATGGCAGCAGCAGCAAACTGAGAGTATGGGTTGCTAATGTGGATACTGGGAAAGCCAGACCTCTTTTCAAGTCACCAGATGTATATGTAAATGCTGTTTTTGACAAGTATGTCATTTTCCATTCTGTCATTAAGAGGAAAGTTTGCTGATTCCATGCTACTATCCCCCCTGTACTGACAACTCTGTTTCTGTTATTCTCAGCTTTGTTTGGGTGAATGACTCAACTCTTTTGGTGTGTACCATCCCGTTATCTCGTGGAGATCCACCAAGGAAACCTTTGGTTCCCTCTGGCCCCAAGATTCAATCTAATGAGCAAAAGAATGTTATTCAAGCTAGAACTTATCAGGATCTGCTCAAAGATGAATATGATGAAGATCTGTTTGAGTATTATGCTACCACACAGCTGGTTTTGGCTTCTTTAGATGGGGAAATGAAGCTCTTTGGTCCACCAGCTATATACACTTCAATGGACCCCTCCCCAGACCAAACATACATTTTGATCTCCTCAACTCACAAGCCGTTTTCATTTGTTGTACCATGCGGAAGGTTTCCCAAAAAGGTTGAACTGTGGAAAGCCAATGGAGAATTTGTGAGAGAACTTTGTGATTTACCCCTTGCCGAAGATATTCCTATTGCATTCAATAGTGTGAGGAAAGGGATGCGATCAATCAATTGGAGAGCAGATAAACCGTCGACTCTCTATTGGTATGCATACAGAAATCTATTCTAGTATTATTTCTTTTGACTGAAAAATCCACTTGGAGCCAACCATTGTTCTTTTTGAAATTAATTTGGAGCCAACCACAATCTGTGATACTCGGGGATGTTTGACCCGCTCCTCTACTCAAATGCTGAACTTAGTATGTTTGTCCTGGGGTTGAACTTGTGATCTAAAACACAAGTCCCCCAACCTTTTCCAGTTTAGCTAACTCCTGAAGGCACTGGTTACCAAACCCTGCCTCGTTTCCCTGGTTTTGGGTGGAGTGGGGTTGAATAACAGTCTTATAACTTGTCCAGATTTTGTAACTGATTTTTAACTTCATATTATAGGCTTATGATTCCTCAGATCAGAAAAAACACACACATTATGTATATATGTTTTATTTTTGATGGAAATAAGCATAAAAGAAATATGGAATGATTACAGGTCTATAAAGAAGGGATAAGAAAGGTAGGTGTTCTCTCATGTGAATGACTTGTTTCTTTTATCCACTAATATCTCGATGCTAATACTAATCTAGTACTTATTACCCCTTTGAAGTGGCAATTTATGATAGTTGCACATTGAATTGTGGAATTGTCTGTATCATCGTTTATTTGATGCTTTATTGTCGGTATTGTCACTAATTTGATGTGTTTCTCCTGAAACTGTTTCAGGGTTGAGACACAAGATGGTGGTGATGCTAAAGTCGATGTTTCTCCACGTGACATAGTTTATACACAATCTCCTGCACCACATGACAATGAACAACCTAAAATTTTACATAAACTGGACCTTCGTTATGGGTATGTACAAACTTGTACCTGCTGTGTTTTGTACGATTGTTGCTCAACAGATGTGATTTATACCTGTGGAGTTCATATGTGTGTTGAAACAACTTCTTTTTCATTTATTTTTAATACATGCTTGAAGATGATTAATATTTTTTGGTAGGAAGATATTACTTGTGGTGTATTAGATTGCAAATTATACTTTGTATTAGAGTATGGAAATCATCAATGGTTCAGTTTTTTGATGCCACTATGCCAATTGAAGTATTTGGCCAACTTCGTTTTAATTGATTCCCGCTTTGTGATAACATTTATTGTAATGCTACTCAGAAGCAGTTGAATTTTCAATTCATATTGGTGGAAGGGTGCAATAACATAATTCAAAGTCCTTAGAACATACCATTTAAAAAAACATATTTCAAAATCCTCAAGTGAACTTTTACTTGGTAAAAAAACCATATTTGACTTGAGTTTCCATGTTTAAAAAGAATTGATAACTTTTCCTTTTTCATTTTGCAAAATAATTGGATATAAACTTTATTAGTGATACTTGAAAGCATGTATTACTTGTTATATAGGGTTGTATGAGAATACATGCTCCTTGATAGTATTGCTATCAATGATTGCCTTTACAAGAAACAGGTGTGATTTATCCTCTATTTTTGACAAGGGGATTCACTTGTCAAGTAAACAACCGAGAATTATGAACAAAGATTATTGTCCAATTAATTATGTTGTTCTTATATTGGGATCTTCCTACACGTACAGAGGGATTTCCTGGTGTGATGATACACTTGCATTGGTTTACGAATCGTGGTACAAAACAAGGAAGGTGAGGACATGGGTTATATCTCCCGGATCAGAGGATGTAAATCCCCGGATACTATTTGATCGATCATCAGAAGATGTGTATTCTGATCCTGGTTCTCCCATGTCTCGGAGAACTCCTGCTGGAACATATGTTATTGCGAAGGTGAAGAAGGAAGATGATGGGGACACTTGTATATTGTTAAATGGAAGTGGCGCTACCCCAGAAGGGAACATTCCGTTTCTCGATTTGTTTGACATGTAGGTTTGGTGGTATATGCTTGTTCCCATATTTTTCATTTGCCAAAGAAAATGACCTGACATGAATTATTTCAGAAATACAGGGAGTAAGGAACGAATATGGCAGAGTGACAAGGAAAAATATTTTGAGACTGTTGTTGCTTTGATGTCTGATCAGAAGGAAGGGGAGTTGTCAATAAATGAGTTGAAGATACTCACTTCTAAAGAATCCAAAACTGAAAACACTCAGTACTACCTTCTGAGCTGGCCTGAGAAAAGAGCATGTCAGATTACAAACTTCCCTCATCCATACCCACAGTTGGAATCGTTGCAAAAAGAAATGATCAGGTATCAGAGGAAAGATGGAGTTCAACTTACTGCAACCCTATATCTTCCACCAGGTTATGATCCCTCAAGAGATGGACCCCTTCCATGCCTTGTATGGTCATACCCTGGAGAATTTAAGAGTAAAGAGGCAGCTAGCCAAGTTCGAGGTTCCCCAAATGAGTTTGCTGGAATTGGGCCAACATCCCCCCTCCTATGGTTAGCAAGGAGGTGTGTCTCTGTTCTCTGTATTATCCATAATAATTTTGTTCATGATATCTGTTATTTTGCTTGTGTGGGCGTATTAATCTTTGTTGGGGATCTGTTTGGTTTGGAACCATAAATTTCAGGTTTGCTGTCTTGTCAGGGCCGACAATTCCAATTATTGGAGAGGGTGATGAAGAGGCCAATGACAGGTAAATTCTACAGATCTTCCATCTTGTAAATAAGGCATATCTTGTCTAGGCAAATTTTGGAAATGATACCATAATTTTCATGTGTTCCAGCTACTACCCCCTACC
>NW_006239030.1:742773-769617 GCF_000226075.1 Solanum tuberosum | reverse complement strand
CCCCCCCCCCCCCCCCCCCCCAACAAAAAAAAAGCTGTCTTTCGGGCCTTTCAACTGACGATATTTGATACAACCCGGAGAGACACTTTTGCTAAAAACTCAAGCATTTTCTTGAAAATCGCTTGTGGATTAATTTGGAAAGTCGGAGACCAAACAAACAATAGTGGAGCTGGGGGAATTGAGATAATAAAGTCCATCTGGCTCACGCCCTTCACCAATCATCCTTCCCGTACTAAGGTCTTGTATTAAAAATAAGTCACTAAAGAATGAGATGAAACAGTTTAAAGTCTTAGCTAAATGACTGATTGACAGAAGGCTGAAAGGATCAGTGACAAAAAGAACATTATTCAGAGTCAAAGAAGGTAAAGGATTGACTTGATCGAACCCATAGAGCCATTAGCTAGCATAATAGTGGGAAGAGACCAAGGAGAATAAGTATCAGGAAATGTCTATTTCTTACTAGAAATGTCGTCAAAAGCGTCTGAGTCCATGACCTAAGGACAAAGTGTTGTGGATTGTGAGATACAAGCAACAAGATTATCCGTCTGAGCAACAAAAGTTATTGATGGAAATGTCTGCTTATTTGCTTGATACTGAAGATAGCCGTTGTATTCTTTCTTCCTCATATATAGAGAACATCTGATTGGTTAGATTACCATTGGATTCAGTCTGAGCAACATGAGCATTTTTTGGTTTATCGTGGAAAGATGAATTGTCTCGCCGGGGAGTGCTCGGAATCTGATGGTCTCGAATAAGGAGGCGAGGCGATATGGAAAAAAGAACTCACCAGAAAGTGGCGACAACAGTGCTCACGCTAGGGCGTGTGTGCAGATCTTGTCGGAAAGTGCATTGGTCTGATTGATGTACGAGGTGCGTGGAAGGTCAGACGGTGACGGAGCTGGCTAGGGTTTGCTCGCGCTGTTCTTCCACTTCTCGTGGTGATTTCGTTTGGTCGCAACACCTAGGGAAATGAATCTCATCAGACAGCCAAGAAAAGTTACCTTAAATTTTTTCCGAGTTTAGAACTCTCTCTTCCTATGTCATTGGCCTTAACCAGACTCTAATATCATGTGAAGCGGATGAGAAATGAGAGGAACTCGGTTTGATTATTCCCTCAAGCTATGGGGTTGAAATAACTATGTTTATCTCTAAAAAGGAAAGAAAATCAATACAAATCAATACCTAAGTACAGTAGGAGTAAATTAAGTTACCTACTATATTTACATATCTTCTAGAATATTCACAAGAATTCTAACAAGGGTTCTAACAGTTTATCTGGTAAAACTTACAGTACAATGAGCATCCAGAAGTGAAATCCTGCTCTCCTTGGTTCTTCCGTTCTTTTTAATTGCTCTATTGGAAAATGATGTGACTAGCTACTGCCTTTCATTTTAGATTTCCTTTCTTTTGCATGTTTTTCTTTCAGTTGCATCTTGATCAGTTACTCCTGTGTTTTGAGCTGATTGGTGCTCTAGTCTTTTTAATGAAATGAGTTGAACTTCATAGTGCTTGCTGAAAGTTTGATCTTTATACTGTTCTTATGAATCAGAGCCTGTGCTTTGTTTTTAGATGGTTAATCCCACCCTAAGCTAATTTACTAAAAAATTGGTCCCTCTGAAAGTTGTTTGTTGGAGCGCATATTGGACTTCTCCATCAAAACCACGAACTCAATTCTTCTCAAAAAACTTCACTTTGTATGAGTATCATGCTGACTACCATGCCGCGTGTACCTATTCTACTGAAGTTTTCCTCCATAAAATTTTACGCCTGTGTGATTACTGACATGGGATGAAGCATTATTACACCCTTTTACTCTCTTTTTTGCTTTTCTTTGGGGTGGGGAACAGAGGGTGTCGTGGGATGTTGAGTGGACTTGCTTCCTCTGCTCCTCCTTGTAGACTATTGATGTTCCGGAGCTAATTTTAAGGATAATTTATGTCTACATCTTGTGCTGAAGTGAATTCTTTTACTTTTCTATCTTGAACTTGGAGATTTGGGTGTTTATTGAATAAATGCTGGTTTAACCAGGTACATAGAACAACTTGTTGCAAGCGCTGAGGCTGCAGTGGAAGAAGTTATACGCCGTGGAGTAAGTTTTTCTTCTTCTTGCTAAACATATGTTGCATGAAACTTAGAAATTACGGCTGAGTTTTCTGGTGCTTTGTTTTTTAGGTGGCTGATCCAAACAAAATTGCTGTTGGTGGTCATTCATATGGGGCATTCATGACAGCAAACCTCCTTGCGCATGCACCTCATCTTTTCTGTTGTGGAATTGCTCGTTCTGGTGCTTATAACAGAACACTAACACCTTTTGGGTTCCAGGTAGTCCTCCCCAGTCATGTGTATGACCAACCAGTCTAAAGTCCTTATGAATTGGTGTGTCTCTCTGCATTCTAGGAGGATTTAGTTCATTCACTCGCATTGCTAAGAACTTTTTTTTCCCAGAACGAGGAGAGAACACTTTGGGAGGCGACCAGTACTTATGTTGAGATGAGCCCTTTTATGTCAGCCAATAAGATTAAAAAGCCTATCTTGCTTATCCATGGGGAGGAGGACAACAATCCAGGAACCTTGACGATGCAGGTAAAATGATGGTCCTCTTATTCTTATTTCAGTATCACGTTTTAAGATACCCATATCTTCCTTGAATATTTCCTCAACTAACATATGCAACATAGTAGCAGAGGTTCTTGGTTTACTCCGTACATTTTCTGGTTCTTCCAAGATTTATTTAATGAGTTTGCTAGCTTTCAATAGTCTTGATCCTTAAAACCCTTTTTCTTTTTGCATAAAATATACAGTCAGATCGTTTCTTCAATGCACTGAAAGGCCATGGTGCACTTTGTCGCCTTGTAATTCTACCATATGAGAGTCATGGTTATGGAGCACGGGAGAGTATAATGCATACACTCTGGGAGACTGATAGGTGGCTCCAAAAGCATTGTGTCTATTCTTCAGATGTCAAGGCAGATGTTAGCGCGTGCAAGGACAATGCAGAAGGCACAGTAGATTCACAAAGCAAAGCTGTTGGTGCTGCTGGAGGTGTTCAAGAGCTTGCCAATTTGGATGATGACCAATTTCACTCTATCAGAAGGTCTTTATTGTGGTAAATTCCTATTTCATGAATATATAATCCCATGTTCTAAAATTTCTCATATCAAGAAGTTGTTTTTCTGTCATGGAAGTCAAGTTGATTGATTGTTTGCTTGAATAAAGTTTAACGTCTGGATTCCCCACAGCTCATGTGGAGAATTTCTATCCAAAGTTACGCGCTTTGTGTTTCTCATTTTATTCATATTATCCAAGTTAATTAACACCAAAAACTTGAACTACTTTTCTCTGCACTTTATCGATCCATAATGGCAAATTCACACAGTTTTGTTATTCCTTATCATTGTGATAGTCATAGACCTTTATCCTTGAACACCTTGAGTAGATCTATATTCTAATAGGTAATATGTTTGTGGTTGGAAACCTCCTTAAATTCATTGGTTCACTCGGTCCATGTTCAGTATAGAGAGTGATGCCTTGCTTTCTGCATTAAGGATGCAAGGTGTTGACTGGTTTGAAGTATAGGAAAGGAAAGCATTAATGCCGGTTTTAAATTTGCAGATTTACATAGAGATATGTGTTTTCTTTTATGTGAAAAAAATACACATCATTTACTAATGCTCCTTTCTATTTTTCCCTAACATTCTTAGCTACTTACCATTAGACCCTCTCAAATACCTCTCTTTTCCTTTTTCCAAATTGTCCCAATGCAAGTGCGTTGAATGACCAAAACACTATTTCTAGTTACCTTATTCACACAAATTTATATTCTTGTTCCTCTCTTTTCTCAAATTGCCCATATTTGTTTCTTGACCTGTAGATTTTGAGGGTGACGAGCTACCTTGGAGATGAAGCAGGCGTCCCCAGTTAGGTCTGTGTGCTGACGACATATACAACAATTCTATTCAACAAATAAGAACCCTTATAAAGGAGTGCAGGTTGTGTATTTTCATAAAACGTTGTGCTTCTTTAATGTCATGGCTTTATGGGTGACAATACAGCGCTGTGCTTTGCACGATTACATTTTGGAAGTGTAAAGTTATTGTTCATTAATTAGAAGGGAAAGTTCATATTGGATATGCTAAACATCTTTGTGCTCTGTACAACGATTAGAAATTGTTGATTCAGTACTCAATGTATTGCTAGGTTATGATTTCATCTAACTTTTTATGTTGTGTTCTTATTTGGTTCTACTTTGACATTTACCTCTGGGAGATGTAATAACTTTAGTGGTAAAATAAAAGGAAATAGTGGAAGTGTAAATTAAAGAGGTAGTAGAGGAAAAGAGACGAATAGAAAATACCCGATGGAAATTTAACATATTTCTTGTTGAGTTATCATTCTTTCAAGGGAAACTCCAAAAACAAGTACTTTCAAGAATACACTGAATTGGTGCTAGTCATATGTACTTTCAAGATAGTTTTGAGGGATGATTGGATATTATTTTCTTATAATGAGTTCAATTCACATTATTGAACTGATCCATATAGAGTCTCATCCAAACTATGCTATCTATTTACTTATTGGGTATAATTGTTTCGTGGCATTTTAATAAAAAAAGTAATGACTTACATTTTCAAATTATATGGAGATAATAGTTATTCATAAAATTATCAAAAAATGTGAGATGATTGAATTAATAACTCAACATACTTTGTTATTATTTTATTTTTCATAGAAGAAGAAAAAAATTCTAACAATATTAGATAAACATGCTATTGACAACTCAACAAAAGGGAAGATACACAAGGAGATCAAATAAATTAACATTTTACTAAAGTTTTTTTACACATAATGTTCAACAAAATAGTAAGATAGATACTCAACGGAGTCAATTAATTAATAATATGGCATGTCTAGTGACTAAGATATTAATAATATCGACATTTAAAAAGTTAAACCATAAAATTAAAATGAATTATCTTTGAGATACAAATAATATATTTACTAAGGGAGTCAAATGTACATTGCACTCTTTTCATTTTTTTTCTTAATCAAGATTTGTATCAATTAAATTTTTTTCTAGTAAGTTTTTTAGTGAATCAGCATTCAATGTGTATACATTTTATCCTTTACTAATTTTTCTTAACAAATTCAAATCTGGCTTTTCATGAATATGGAACCACATCCACTAAATTTAAGTGCACTGAATAATTGTCCTTTCCTCGTATGCATTTGAGTACTCAAGGCCCCATTTCTTTTGGCGGGTATTACCATGTGGCTTATACCTAGATCACTCCTTAAGGAATACGACACAATAATATAGCGCACATCAGAGAAGAGAGTACCCCCTTTATTATAAAACAGGCCCCTCGCGTTAACCATGTGATCTGTCCTCGTTGATGTACCCCACTGGCACTAGCCTAACGCCCTGCCTACTCGTTTTTAACTGATTTATTTGCACCCACATGATGAAATTTCCCTCGGCCTTTAATGAAACAGATTGTTTATGAATATTAACTAAATAAACTTTCTTAGCTATTCATGTATCAATTGAATGAGTTCATTAATTGTTATAGTTTGAGGAATTTCTTTATACTAAAGGTATATTCAGAAAGTCATTTCTTAATTGAATTTGGTATAATTATTAGCATAGTAGGTATATAATTTGATAATTACACAATAAACTAATTATAAATATAATGTTTGGTCGCATATTATAACTACATTAGATTTTATAAATAAAAATTAATTAATAAAAAATTAAATGTTCATATATGACAAATAAGTATTATTAGAAAAATATTACTAAGTATTTATCTGTCGCTAGATATTCAATAATACATAGTATTATTTTTATAATATAGTACTAATTTGTTATTAATTTTATAAAAATTAAGTGTAAACTCAACTTACGCATCAAAATTAATTAACTACACTCAAAAAAAATAAACATGCCCTAGATGTGATGTTATACTTGACCACCATTGCACCAACCACAGATCCACTGAGCTCAGCCACCGTCCCTCCCTTTGCCGAAAACAGAGAGCTCCTCGCCTCTTCACTGTCCGTCGACCAGCTCTGCCCCATAACTACCGGAGCTCCAGCCAATTTCACACCGTCAATCATAGCTCCAGAAGACAGCTCCACATTCACCTCCTTCTCATAGATTCACACTCGCAGACACAAAAGATTTCAGCAAGAGCTTGAGGTCCAGTCGCCGCTCTGATTAAGTTACAGTCCTCTGTTTCTTCTTCCCAAAAATCGTAAGAAGCAGTTGAGGTTCATTTCTTTCAACCTTGTCCTATTCTATTAATATACTCATGAATATGTGATTTTTCTAGTATAATTTGTGAGATTAGAGTGAACTAGCAGTCTTAACAGAGTTCTTTTTCGATATTCCCTCAAGGTACTTTTCCTGAGAACTCACTTAAGCCAATTTGGTTTCATTGGGAGGCCTATTTTGCTGCTACAATGTGTTAAAACTTGCCATGCCGCATCGTGGCGTTGGTCGGAGAAGCTAGTACATCGATCATTCAGTGCTCTGTTTAGTATTTGGACTAACAACTGCAATACTCTCTTTGTTCTTCTGGGAGAATCCTTTCTGGTTATTGTGGTTTGACACAATGCTCAACCTTATTGGTAGACGTCGATGTTTATCTGCTGAACTAAACTCATCAAATGTGTTGTTGTTCATAGATTCTTCAGCAATCATGCAATGGCACCGATCAATGACCACTAGTAAAAGAGTCCAAGACAGAAGCAAGAAGAAGCGGGTGCATGACCTTGAAATAGTCACAGAGAAACACAAAATACTCTCCAAAGTCCTATTAATATTTGAAGTCCTTAAGAAGGAGCCTCAACAAATCATATCGATTAGGGAACTTGATGATTATAGAAGACAACTAAACCTCCCAAAACCCCATAAAATCTCGGCCTTCCTACGGAAATCCCCCAAGCTTTTTGAGCTGTACAAGGATGATAGAGGGATCTTGTGGTGTGGTCTGACAAAGGAGGCTGAAGATTTAGTCCGGGAAGAGGAGGCTATTATTGAACAACACAGTGATAAAGCTGCAGAGCTTGTGACTAGGATGCTGATGATGTCTGTAGACAAGCGCCTTGCCTTAGATAAAATTGTTCATTTCAGAAGAGATTTGGGGTTGCCAATGGATTTTAGGAACCATTGGGTGCGGAGGTTTCCTGATCACTTTAGAGTTGTTCAGCCATTCAAGCCTTATGATGAAAGTGAGTACTTAGAGCTTGCAAATTGGAAATCAAGTTGGGCTATGACAGAGTTAGAAAGAAAGGCGTTGGGGGTTATGCAGGCCCCAGATGATCACGTACCTGGTCCTCTTTCCTTGTCTTTCCCCATGAAATTTCCACCTGATTATAAACAAGTGTTGTCCAGATATAAGGGGAAGATAGAGGATTTTCAGAAGCGGGAATACTTGTCACCTTATGCAGATGCCAGTGAATTAAAGGCTGGAACACTGGAATTCAATAAGAGGGCAGTTGCAGTGATGCATGAGCTGCTGAGTTTTACAGTCGGAAAGAGGTTGGTGACAGATTACTTGACTCATTTTAGAAAGGAGTTCGTAATGCCTCAGAAACTGATGAGACTGCTGCTTAAACATTTTGGGATCTTTTATGTTTCAGAAAGAGGCAAAAGGTTTCATGTATATATCAACAGTGCTTATGAAGGTTCTGAGTTGATCGAGAAACATCCTTTGATTGTTTGGAGGGAAAAAGTTCTAAGCTTTGTTGGTTACAGAAAGAAGAAGGAAACAATGGACACTCTTACAGATTTGCAGGAATATGAAGATGATGATATGTTTGAGAGTGAGTCAGAAGATGAAAATGTTCAAGTGGAAAACAACAAGCTGACTATGGGTAGTTTAGAGGGAGATTTTCTGGAAAATGAATCCGAGATGGAGATAAATGAAGTTTGTAGTGCATACAGGGAATGAGAAGTTAGCAATGCATACTAGCATGAAGAATCTTGAAGTCAGGAATCTTCTTTCACTGCATACTGTAGTCACAGTTTGATCTTAATTGACATGTGTTTATCTGCACATTCATTGATTGCATAAAGTAGCAGCAGTTCTTGGTTTACTCCTTGTTCTTCCAAGATTTATTTAATCTTAAAACCGTTTTTCTTTTTGCATAAAATATAGAGTCAGATCATTTCTTCAATGCACTGAAAGGTCATGGTGCCCTTTGTTGCCATGCAATTCTTCCATATGAGAGTCACGGTATTGGAGCACGTGAGAGTATAATGCATGTACTCTGGGAGACTGATAGGTGGCTTCCAAAGCATTGTGTATATACTTCAGATGTCTAGGCAGATCTTAGAGTGTGCAAGGACAATGCAGAAGGGACAGTAGATTTACAGCGCGAAGCTGTTGGTGCAGCTGGAGGTGTTTAAAAGCTTGCCAATATGGGTGACGACAAATTTCACTGTATCAGAAGGTCTTTGTTGTGGTAAATTCATATTTCATGAAAATATCTTAGTATGTTCTAAAATTTCTCATATCAAGAACTTGATTCTTCTGTCATGGAAGTTTAGTCAAGTTGTTGATTGTTTACTTGAATAAAGTTCAACTTATGGATTCCCCACAGCACATGTGGAGAATTTCTATTCAAAGTTAGGTGTATTGTGTTTTAGCATGGATAAATGTAGTCTCATTTTATTTATATTATCCATGCCAATTAATTTAACCAACTACTTGAAATTACTTTTCTGCACTTAATCGCTCAATAGTGGCAGATACACATAGGGCCGACTCAATAACATTGGGGCCTAAAGCGAAACCTAAGAGAGGGGCCCTAATATTTTTTTCATCATATATACTTTTATTTAATATCTACTTTTCTAGCTATTTTATATGCGAAGTCATTAGGTACTGTATTATAATCAATTTGTTTTAATAATTTTCTTTTCAAATGATGATATAGCTAATTCATTCAATCTCTCTTTAGACATTGTTGATCTTAAAGAAGATTTAAATCAATTTTTAATTTCGTCAAAAAAACTTCTTTCGGCTGAAGGCAATAGTTACAGGACTATTAACATTATTCTATAAGCAATATGAGTATTTGGAAAAGAATCAAGTCTTTTTATTTGATTGAGAATTTTAATTAGATTATTATCTTCTATTTGTATTATTTTCCTTAACACTTTTAATTCAAAAAATGAATTTAAACCATCAATATCATAATAACTATCCCATGATAAAGAAAGTTCAAGGTTGAGACAATTGTTTTTTTAATTCTCATCATCTAGTGATCTCAATATTTTACCACTAAATAAGAAATCAAAAATATTTTCATATGTTTCAATTGGTTCAAATCTATTTTGAAGTGAAAAAATAGTTTGATCTACTCTACATATATAAAACAATCAATTCTAAAAGGTTCTTCAAGGGACTTTGTGATTTCGCTATCCACATTTTTATCAAATTGTTTCTTATGAAATTCAGTTTATTTTCATCTCATATGCAATTTCCTTAGTAGAAATCATAACACTCATAATGCATATAATAATTATTTTTTAAATAACATATATAAGTAATTGTTTTTAAAAATGGGGGCCTCAAAATATATGGGGCCTCAAGTGATGGTTTTAGTGGCCTAGGGGTTAAGACGGCCCTGGTCATACACACATAGTTTTGCCATTCCTTATTATAATGATAGTTGGGCCTCGGGACCTTAATGCTTGAACACCTTGAGGAATTTTGATCTATAGCTAATAAGTTGATATGGTGGGGATCTTTTCCTCAGATTCGTTGGGTACAGTTCGTCCATGTCAGTATGGGAGCTAGATTTTGTTATCTCACTTTCTGTATTTAAACATGCGAGTGGTTGATTGCTTAAAAGGATCGGAAGGAAAGAATTAATGCCATTAATCTAATATTTGTAGGTTTACATAGAGGAGTGTCTTCTTTTATTTGGAAATACACTCTCATTTACTAATGCTCCTTTTTACTCTTCCTTTCATTCTTACCAACCAACCAGTAGACTTTTGCAGATACCTCTTTTTTTGCTTTTGACAAATTGTTCTTATGCTAGTGTGTTGGCCGTTGAATGACCAAAGTACTATTTGCAGTAACCTTCTTGAATCTTGAGTAACAAGGTTACGGCACGAGTAGCAGCAATGCCTATCTGCTGCATCTTTATATTCTAGTAATGTCCATGCTTAGTTGGTGGTCATTTTATTCACTGGTATTTATACTGTTATCACTCTCTTCTCTAATTTCCCATCTTTGTTTCTTGAACTGTAGATTCTAAGGGTGACAGCTACCTGGAGATGAAGCCACGAGTATCTGGTAAGGTCCGCTTGCTGACCACTTATACAAAAATCTATATCTATAGCAACAATTAGAACCCTCGTAAAACAGTGTGTTTCTTTATGACATGGCCTCATTGGTGACTATACTGCGTTCTGCTTTGTGCGGTTACAATTTAGATGTGTAAAGCCATTGTTCATTAATTAAAGGGAAAGTTCATATTGGTTATGGTAAACATCTTTGTACTGTATATAACGATTACAAATTGAGATTTAGACAAATGTATATCTAGGTTCTAACTTTTTATGTTTTCTTATTTACTCTACTTTGCCATTTGGTTCTGGGAAAGTAACTTAGTTGACACTCGAATTGAAGTTGACTTTCATCGCATATATGGAAGTACGTAATAACTTAGGGTTAAAAAAATAAAAAGAAAATTGTAAACCATTAAAATTAAAGAGATGGGGCGGGGGTGGAAACAAAAAATTGGTAATGAATTTTTTCTTGTTGAGCATGAGCTTATTCTAATTGAAAGAATGATCTTACCTTCGAGCCTCAATTTTCTACGCCTACTACATCATTTGCAAGCTAATTGAGATTGCTTATTACTCAACAAAATAGTTCAAAATTGGAAGGAAAAAGAGTCGGGGAAATACATTTTAGGATTGAAAAACTAACTTTGTAGATGTTTAATTACTAAAATCTGCTCGTGTAGATAAAAACATGTTATTTCACTCATGATAATTCCAAACATGATTGTGATAAAGTTGCTAAATGCTTCCCGATTGGAACTCAAAATATGATTCCAACGGTTAAAGTGTTTTTCCCAGCAATAATTAGGCATAAATCAACAGAACAGTGCCATCTCTTTACCGACCTGCAGGCTGCAGGCACACATCTACATCCATTTAATCACTAATAATGAACAGAGACCTAGATTTAGAGTAAGCAAATACAGTCCCGTATTGATTGGGGATAAATTTTCTGGTGAATCTTTTATTAAAAGGAACCTATTAAAGTAGAAATAATATACTTTTAACATGGACACGAGTTTGCCTGTTGAATGGCAGACTTCAAATTGATGAAAGAAAATTCAATCTAGCCTGTCCCAAGCAGGTCAATAAAAATCAAAAACTTCGAAGTCAAACATGGAGCAACAACAAATAGACGGAGAAATACTTGGTTTTCAAACTTATTTTTTTTTCGATATAAGAGTATGTCCATGCTTAATTGAAGAGCCAAATCACAGGAGATGATCCCTGAGAAACTACTCTTCCGCAACTATACTTATTTCACCCTTCTCCAGCAAGTCATAAAATGACCTAACTTTTCTTTGCTCATTCCAGTGGTGCATCTTCCACAAGCTTCCAGCAGCCAAACCAAGTACACTTGCGATAACTATTTCCTTGACGACACTAGGTCCTTTCAATGTGGCATGTGCAATCCGATGGCCAGCCATTTGATTCCGAATGTAGCAAACTTCTGCAAAAACACCACGGGATAAAAGTTAATTCCCCTCACCCACATTAACCAACAGAACAACTAAATGGTCTCAAAAAGTGTATGAAAAGTAGCTAGAAGCAAGTTATACGCAACCATACAACATGATAAATGATGCAACTACATTGAAACAAATATTAAACAACTGGAAGAATGACTTCCTCAAACAGTTACCTAAAACATTGAGTTGATGGCAATTGAGCTTTGAGGTAATCTTTTTACAAGTAATTAAACTCTGAGGTAACAGTAATGAACATGAGACAACCGGACCTCATCATAGGAATGGAAGTAAACTAAGTCCCACCAAACATTTGAGGGTCTAGTACTATGCTATTGTTCCACCAGCGCACAGTAGTGTAAGTACTAATGCCAACCACACTAGATATACTATAAATAGTACATCCTAGTTCGAGAATTAGGTGATTAGATTATCTTAAGTTCTGAGTACCTACACATACGATTCATACTTGGTCCATCTACACTGCAACTCCCTGAGCAGTCCATTAATTTGTTTGGCCTCTAATTACACTGACATGAAATTAGAATTGACCATAGCTTCCACTTTTTACCGTGATATCATTCTTTCTCTTCCTATCTCCCTCCATCCTTCCTGAATTTCATCACTTCTCCTTCTACTATTTTAAATTGCTCTCTAACCCAAAACATCTTCTTCCCAACCCATGGAGAAAATATTCTCTGCTGAATCCATCCTTGCACTTCGGCCCCAACAACAACATACCCAGTGTAATTCCACATGTGAGGTCTGGGGAGGATAAGATAAGATGTACACAAACATTACCCCTACCTTTGTGGAGTAAGGAGGCTTGCACTTCTTCCCCCATAAAGCAATAAATCCTTTCCATTTGGCTACATCTTGTAAATGATTTGTGGAATATTTCAACTGATGAATGGCAAAATTTCATCAATAACCCAAGACCACATGTCATGCTGCACTGAGAGTCGCTGCCTACTTCACCTTTATCCCTACCCCTAATAGCCACTAGGGTACTTTTTCTAAATGTAACTCTTTAGTCTCTTATTCAAGGAAAAGTAAAATAAATTTTACGTTTTTGCTACAAGTGAATCTTATGTGCCTAGTGTTAATGAGATTTTTAAAATCCTGAATTTTTCTTATTTACACAACGCCACCGCCTCCCTCTTTGAAATCCCATACACCAACCACCGATGTTGTTGGATTAATTGCAAAATCTCATCCACTAGTTCAAAAATATTCTCCACAAATAGAAAAACAGTGTCCGTAGATGATGAAACACAAAAAGAGAAGGAAGAAAACGATGAAAAGGGAGATAAAAGAAGGGACCAAAATTTGATTTCCTCTCCTCTCCATCTCCATCTTCTTCTATGTTTCGTCATCTTCAGTTTCCTTTTCTTCATTTTCTTTTTATTATTAGACAATTTGTTTTTGCTTTAGACATGAATATTTTGTGTAGAAAATTTGTGTATAAAAAATTCTAACTAGGGGAAGATAGCTTGCAGCAAATTCAACAAGTTGTTACAACAAATTCTAAAGTTGCTGCAAGAACTAAAGCTGTAGCAACTTTTTTCATAATTGTTACAACAATTTCAGTAGTTATTGCTACATATTTTGAATTTGTTGCAACAACTGTCAAACTTGTAGCAGCAACTACTAAAAACTGTTTTATAGTAGAATTGTAAAGTGTAGTTTTTTGTAGTTGTTATTGTGATAGGGTTTCAAAAAGAAAGGAGGTGGTGGCAAGGTTGAGGAGGAAGGGGCAAATGGGAAGGTAGGACCTATGTGCAAGTAAAAAAAAATTTGAAGGCTTTAAAAATGTGCCATTAGCACCAAACTCAAAAGAGTCGCTTCTAAAAAAAACTAAACTTGAGTCACTAAATAAGAGACTCAAAGGTATATTTTAATTTAGGGACTGCTTTAACAACCTCTTGGTTGTCTGGTTTGGTTCAAACAAGCAATACATTGTTTAAGGGTAATATTTTGAATTTTATATCTATGGGCCTTTGTATAAATATAATTATTTTTAAAGGTATTAGTTTTAAATAAGGTTAAATGTTATTAACCACTAATCCAAAAGAAATTCTTTTTACCTGAGGTTGAAAACATGAATCACTCGTCTTAAAAGAAGACTCGAAGGTCTCTTTAAACTGAAGGATCCATTTTTGTGTGGCTCGGATAATTCTACCAAGTATAAAACACGCATATAAAGAGAGATGCTAGTTAAGTACAGAAAAATCAAAAAATTCAAAGACTGCAACATTCTCCACTTCCCAGCAACTCCTTCTAAATCTTTGGCCAAGTTTTAGTAGTCCTTTCACCCTAAGCCCTAAGGTAGCTAAACATCAGGTATGCAGTTTAAATCCTAGTAAAGCTCCTTATTTCGATTAATTCAACAGATATACAGCAAAACTATTCAACAATCCAGATTGAAAAATAAGCCTTTTCAAGTCAAACAAAAGAAATAGCATAGTTCTCTCTAGATCTGAGTTAGTGCACACAAACAAAACAAATTACAGAAAAATCTATCAGATCTATGAAAAAAAAATAAGAAAAACTACCAACGCAAAACAGATAAGTTGATCCTATAAAACTTTGACGGATAAAATTGCAGATCAGAAAACTAGTATAAAACGAATCTTAAGAAACTTTACAAATTGCAGTGAGTATAAAGTAAAAGCTAGGGTTTTACCTGATAGGAAAGAGCTCGGACGAAGACGATGAAGTATTATTAGAGAGAAGAAATGGTGCCCTTTCCAATAGCTATTTGCTATTTTATTTGCTTTTTTTTCTTTTTTTTTTTAGGCCTAAACGATGTTCACGGGGACCACTTACGAGTATATAGGATTATTTGGACCGAATGGGCCAATCCGATATAATCGTGGCCCAGTTACTAGTCTACGGGTAATCAATTTGGTCTTCATAATTTGGTATTTATATTTTTTTTAATCTAAATTATCATCAATTATTTATTAAAATACACCATGAACCCAATTAGATTAAATGTTTGAACATAATTGCCAAAAGAAATATGACAAGTTAAAATGCCAATAAAATTTTGTAATATGATATTATAGTTGATGATTCAGATAGGAAATGTAAACACTTGATAATTCAGATAGAAAACTCGCAAAAGAATAATACTTTATATGTGTTTTTATCATTATTTTTTAAAAACAGAAAATCAATTAATTCATTTAATTATTCATGTGAATTGTCATTTGACACTATTTTTAATTAATCAAAAAACAGTGGGGAGAGGGGAGGGAGGCTCTTTTAGAGTCAAATTTCAAATAATTTGATAGAGGTTATAACAATTCAAATGATCTCACTACTTAAGGATTAGAGTGTACACCATACATCATCAAATATTAGTCAATGTGTATTTAATCAACACAGTAGTTGGTAATAATCCTGATAAAAAACATAAATACTTGATAGCTTAAGTAAAAAATTCAGAAAAAAAAAAGGATTTCATATGTATTTTTTACCGTTATCTGTTGTGTGATATTTAAATGATAAAGGTCCACATTTGAAATACTGTATTAAATTACAAATAACAGTACAGTAAAAGAGGCTAGAACAGACATGTCTTCATTGATATGTGTGCGTTTTGAAATTAAAATTGCATTTAAAAAACACTGTCTTTTAAATATTAAATTATCAAAAGGAAGTTCCAATAATTTACATAACTAAAAATTATGTAAAAGATCTATAAATATAGTTAACAATTTAAAATTTTAAAATGTATTAACAACAAATATGATAAAAAAAAATTAATCGACCCTCCAAATTTCATTTACGTATACCATATGTTTGTGACAAAGAAAGTAAAGACACTTTCAATAATTTATATTTTTAGTATTTAATGTCTCAAATATATAAAAAATTTAGAATTTTTGTGATGACAATATAAAGTAGACTAAAATTTGGCATATCCTCGTACTCAAAATTATAAATTATCGTTCCTTTTCTCCTTTGCTATATTCATTTGTGTATTTTCATGTGTTCGTAATCAACAATAACTTGAATCTTGATTTCGAGATTTATTTGATCCGTTATTTTGATAAATTTGCTATTAATAACTTCTAAGTCTATACATGCATGTAATGCACATATGCTAAATTAGCTATTAAATCGTCCTATTATTTAGGTCTTTGAAATTATTTAAAAGCTATAGTTCATAATATTTATTGGTTTGTAATAGGTAAGAAGTAAGAACTCATAATATTTAGTACTTTAAAATTGAAAACAAATTTGTTCATTAAAAATTTCCTTATTTAAACTATATATGGAAAATCTTAACATTTAAGACTTTAAAATAAATATTTTAAATTTATATAAATCTTACTTAAATTATGATAAATAAATTAATTAATTAAATAAATAAAAGCATTAAAAATATTGAAGAGAGAGGTTATGTTTTTTTTTTTAAAACTTTTTATCCTTCAAATATGAAATTCTTATAATTTAGATATATATAACATTTATTTTAACGTCAATTTAAATGATTTTATTTTCCTTAAAATATAGTTTTATTAATTAACGTGAGATACATCATACACGTATAAAGCGCGTAAACTAAATTACTTATAAATGTCGATTAATTTTTTTTGACAATTATTAAAAGAGTGTACAATAAACAATTATCATTTACTATAATTTATTATTTAATTATCTTTATACATTGACTCCTAATATTTATGGAATACGTGCAAAACTAAGACTCCTAAATATATGAAGGAAAAAAACAAAATAAATATATTTTTCTCACGTCTTGATTTGAATGGAATATAATAGAAGTACATAAAAAAAATTAAGTCGAACATAAAAACAAAATTAAGGAAAATATTGAAACTATCCCTATTTTGTAATTAATCATAATTGAGTTATTTTTTGTACGAAATTTGACTTAATGCACATTTCATTTAATTCTTTTCGCCAATTTATGTGACAAATATAAAAAAATTAAATTAAAGTCAAATTAATGATAATTGAGTTTTTTTTTTGTACGAAAATCGACTTAATGCACATTTCATTTTATTCTTTTCCCCAATTTATTGTGACAAATATAAAATTTTTAAAGTCAATTAAATTTTTGTTGACCATAATTTTATTTTTTTTAAGTATTTTAAATTGTTAGTTATTGTGATTTATAATTTTTTTAACATAATTTTTAAATGTGAATATTTCTATATATGCCAAATTTTAGGCCGCATTACGATGACAAAATTTCTAATTTTTCCTAATGTAATTTTATTTTATTTAATATTTTTTTTGTGAGGTATCTTGTTTAAAATATATTTTCCTCTTACCATTTATTTAAGGATGTGTTCCTTAATTTTTAAAATACATTTTCCTCTTACCTTGTATGTAGATTTCTTATTTTTAAATATTATAAAGATAATTAAATAATAATTTAAAAAATAGTAACAACAATTTTGTTAATTACAAAATCTTTTAGTGAAAGACACCAAGTCAAATAGGCATAATATATAAATATGACCTTTAATTTGACTTCAGCGGATAACTATGCCTTCTAACTTTGAGTGTACAGTAGTAGATACTAAAAATTGTAAAAAATTGAACAAGTAGACACACGTGTCCTACATGAAATAATACACATAGGACGCCATGTAGGACACAAAATTATCATGTAGGACAAATGTATCAATTTGTTCAATTTTATATAAGTTTAAGTGTCTACTTGTATACTTTCAAAGAAAAATATCATAGTTATCAACTGACGTCAAGTTAAGGGTTAGATTTATTTATTATGCCAAGTCATATTTATGTCTTTAAAGAACTTCTTGTTTTTATATTATTTTTTACGAATATACAAAGTTCAAAGCGAACAAATTAAAAAAAATACGGAGAGTAGCAAATGAGAGTAGAGATTCTGGCAAATTTGGTAATGCCAAGGATAATTTTATGAACATTTTAACGAAGGGCGGCAAAAAGAATACTACTCCCTCCATTCCTTTTTATTTATGTGGTGTTTTTTGAAGGTTAATTTAATTAATTTTTAAAATTAAATTAGATTATATTAATTTGATATTTTAAAATAAAAAATTAGATATTTAAAGATTATATGAGAAGTACTCTAAGTTGTAATTTTTTTTCATATTAGTATGATTAAAAATATGTCTTAAAATGTTAGTCAAAGTTCATGTCATTTGACATTTAAAAAAAAATTATGACAACTAAAAAGGAATGAGGGAAAATAGTATAGTTTTATTTTTATAGATTATTGGAAAAACATTTCAAAACCTTTTTCAATTAATATTTTTCCTTAAAAAATAGGAAAGTTTTAATTAACACGTTTGAAACAAACGCCACCAAATTTGGTGACGCCCCCATCTTCTTTCCAATTTTCACCTAACTATATACTTTCACTCTCACCTTATAAACCCTCAAAAAAACATCAAAATACCACATTTTTCTCTCCATAAAAATAACACACACGCTAAAATATGGCTTCTTTCTTCTGTTCAACCAAGTTCCTTCTACTCCTATTTTTTGTATCTGCAATTCCAATCGCCTTTATTATCCATCTAGAAACTTCTTCTCCGACGACTCACGTTTACCATTATCACAGTACCGGCTGGTTACGTGAGTGTTCTAAATGGGACGATGCTAACCGCCGGTTCATTGTCAGTTTTTTTGAAGGCGGTTTGGGTGTGATTCCGGTTGAGGCCGATTATTCTCCCGGCGACGTGCTACAGGAAATTCCGGTAGTGAAAGACGCTGATTTGACCGGTAATGCGTCGCTCGGTTTTACTATAGACCGGGAAAGGAACCGGGTTTTAGTCGCCGTCGCTGATGTGTTGGGGAATCGGTATAGCGCTTTGGCTGCCTATGATTTGACGTCGTGGAACCGGGTTTTTCTCACCAAACTTAGCGGTCCAGGTAGTCTCTTTTTTTCTTTACATTAATTACTATTTATTACTCCCTCCGTCCCATTTTATGTGGCAACATTTGACCGGGCACGGAGTTTAAGAAATAGATAAAGACTTTGAAATGTTTACCAAATTGCCCTTAAAAAATAGACTTATTTTTCTCTCTCCTAATAAATGTATTGGAGTACTCTTTTCAAGAATAAGTGGGACCAACAAGGATAAAAGAGGAATTGTACCTTTAAATACTTACCAAATAAGGAAATGTGACATTCTTTTTGGGACTGACCAAAAAGGAAATGTTGCCACATAAAATGGGACGGAGCGAGTAAATAATTATCGATTAAAATATTCACCAATTCAGAAAGGGTAGTCTGATGGCCTTTCCAAATTAATTACCCATCATACGCTAAATAACATATGAATGAATTAATTGACTTATTACAAAGAAAGTTACTCACTCTATCTCTAATTACTTCTCCATTTTTGAATTGACACACTAATTAAGAAAATAATTAATGACATCAGGAGTTTATCATTTTACCCTTATTAATTATGAAGTGGATGAAAAGTTTTACATTTTCAAAGTAATTAATTATTTAATTGAGGGTATAATAGATAAAAAAAAAATTGTCCTTTCTTCATTTGTCAAAATGGGCAAGTAATTAGGGACAATTATAAAAGGAAAAATGGACAAGTAATTAGAGACATATGGAGTATAAGCCTACACATTTTCATTGATTACTACTTTCTCTCCACTTTTAATTTTGCGTTTTTTCGAAAATTAATTTGAGTAAATTTTAAAGTTAAATTAGATTATATTAATTTAATGTTTTAAACAAAAAAATTATATATTCAAAAACTATACGAAAAGTACTATAAATTCCAATTTTTTGTATATATATATGACAAGAATACATCTAAAATGTTAGTCAAAATTATTATCGTTTAACTTTGTAAAATGAAAATTATGACAATTAAAATTGGAGAGAAATAATATAATTATTGGTACACAATATAATAAATTGAATATTAGTGTTATGAATTGGAAGTTAGTTTTAGTCTTGACTTTTTTCTATACACTTGTGACCGGCTTTGATGGCGACCATTTTGCCTCGAGATTCGTGATGTTGTTTTGCTCCTATGATGTAGGTCACCAAATAGAAAAAGGAAAAAGAAACAAGCATGGCTAACTCATGAGAGCGACTCGTCTGTTGATCATCTTATTAAAATAATTATTTTATATTAGTCATCCACTTTTTCAGAAATATTTATTAAAACTTTGCTATAATTTTTGTTAAAGTATTTATTTACATTTGTTTATAAAATTTTCAAAATGTTATTAAGGGATCATCCACTTTTTTAGAAATATTTATTAAAACTTTGCTATAATTTTTGTTGAAGTATTTATTTACATTTGTTTATAAAATTTTCAAAATGTTATTAAGGGATGAATTGGTAAAATTATCTTTTTATTTATGATTTCTTAATATGCATGTAAAAAGAAAAGTGATCAACTGATATGAAAGAGAGGGAGTAATAGCTAAAAATAATTAGTACTCTCATGTCCTAACTACTAATACTGTTTATTCAACACAAAATTTAAGAATAAAAATACAAGAATAAGAATTTTGAAGTTTGTGGTCAAAAAAACAAAATCTATATATTTATATAATTATAAAATATTTGGTTAGGAGTAGAAAATGAATTTAAAAGTTAAGTTTAATTATAGAAATATATTAATTTTTAGAAACAAACTAAAAATAATGTATCGCGTAAATTGAAATTTCCAACTTGTAGATTGACATATTGCTATTTAACATATTTTTTTCTTTATAAAATAAACTTATAAGTGGGGTAGAGTCAGAGATAGGTTCAAATTTTATCAATAAATTATATATATATAAAATCAAAATTACAAAATACTTTGATGTGCTTCAGTTGTGTGGTCCTTTTTTGCCGGCCAATGAAAGCAGCAAAGTTCACTACCGGATCTTCCTTAGCTTTAATTAATACTCCACTTCTTTTTGGGTGGGTAGGAAACCACTTAAGGCTCGTTTTGGGTGAAGTATAACATTAAATAATTTTGAGATTAAATTATAGTGTTATTTACTTTGTTGTTTGATTGGTAAGTTTGGAATAACTTATTATGAAATTAATAATTAGTATCAAGATAAGTTATTATTCTCCTTGGGTGGTATAGTAATCATGGAATAACTTATTTTGGGATAAAATAAGTAAATGATAAAGATATCCCTTTAAACTTTTTTTTATGTCACTTTTCGCCTTTGTGAACCGTATTTTTGTAAACAAATAACTTGTTCTTAAAATTTATGCAATGCATATTATTTTGAAGGGAAAAAAGACAAATATACTTTGAACTATCGTAAATGGTATGTAGATACCTTCCGTTATACTTTTGGGACATTGATGCTCATGCCGTCTAAAAACTAGAGCATATATACCCTTTATATTAACGGTGACATACACGTGTCATAATCTTATCCACAGATCCGACATTTATTAAATATCGGATTGACGGATAAGATTGCGCCGCGTGTCCCTATTTAGTTTTCCGTTAGAGTGAAGGGCATATATGCTCTAGTTTTTGGACGGCAGGAGCACCAATGTCCCAAGAGTATGACAGAGGGTATCTGCATACCATTTACGATAGTTTGGAGGTATTTTTGTCCTTTTTACCTATTTTAAATACAACAAATCAAACACTCAATAAGAAATAATCTTAACATAACTTATTCCATCATAAATTGTATTCAAACCAAACGACTCTTTAAGGTCTTAATTATTCCTATCTCTGAGTGAAATAGTAATATCGAGATAATTTATCACAGGATAAAAAGATAAAATAATCCCTTTAAACTTTTTTAATACATTACTTTTTATAACTATGAATATTCACATTATTTTTAATACCATGTATAATATTTACAACCTTCACTACGATTTATTTTTATGATAATTCTTCAAAATTTTTTTATTAAAAGACTACGATATATAAATATAATTTTTATTAAAAAATATAATTAACTAATTTTTATGTTTATTTATATTTTGATTTCTCTACTACTGAATTACATATTTTTAATTATACTTTTTTTAATCACTTGAGAGTTTGTATTTTATCAACTAAAATGAAGATAACTTTAATATTTTACAATTTAAGAGTGATATATGCTTAAATAATGTGATATAAATAATAAATCATTTTTACTTAAGATGTAAATTTAATTTTAAAGCTAAATAAGATGAATGTTTTATTCTTAAACACATATGGTACAATCATGAAAATGCACACATAAAAAAATCTAAGTTAAATAAAATGAAAATTTTATTTTTAAGAATGAATAATTAAAGCTTACAAATAAAATTTAAAAAATTAAACAAAGTGAAGGGTATTTCTGTAAACAAACAACTTATTCTTAAAATCTATGCAATGTATATTATATTGAATACAACAAATCAAACAGTCAATAATAAAATAATTCTAACATAATTAATCTCCAATATAATTTATTCCTATATAACCTATCCCATGATAACTAAACTTATCCTAACTTATATCTGATTACGTACTTTTGTTTTCCCATATACGTTTGCAATTTAGTCAAAGCCAGATTGCATTTATTTCATCACATTTGATATTTTCGAAAAATAAGAAACTTTTGTTACTTTTCTTCTTCTTCTTTAGTTCATCACTTTTAATTTGAAATTTGTTCTTCTTCTTTAGTTCATCACTTTTAATGACCAGCGGCGGAGCTAAGGATTGTAGTAAAAAAATAATTATGAGGCTAGGGCTAGAACACGCAACCTCAAGGAGTTATCATAATCCTTTAACCACTAAACAAAAATTTAACTTGTATATATATTTATTAAATCAAAATTTAACCTCTATTTACAATGTAATTTTCCGGCAAAGTAATGTCGCTTGACACCCCTAGAGCAAGGGTGGCTCTGACTTGGCTCGGACATGGATTTCATGACTTGAAGTACTAAATAAACTTGTATTCAATTATTGTAAGTTTGAAGTTGAAATAATAGATTAGTATCACTTGTCCATGGTTTGATTGAAATTTTTAAAAAATGTTTGAAGTTCAAGTTGAAAATGGTATTTATAAGTTCAGTGATGCTTGAACATGAATTTCACCGGGAAAGTAATTGAACTTTTATGAGTGAACATTTGATAAGAGAATATGAAGTTTGAAATACTCCTCACACTTGTTTTTCAAACTTCAATTTGTTTATTTGAAATTGAAGTGAATTAGTTAATCAAATTCATAGCCAAATAAATGGTTGTTTGAAAACTTGTTCAGTATTTTGAAGTTCTATTCGTGGGAAAAATGCATAATATGAACAATTATTTGAAATAATCACCAAATATTATTTCAATATCTATGCTAAATGGAGTTGTCACGACGTTTAAATGAGATGTTTAAGAAAGACAAAATGATTGGAAGTAATATGATTTCCCCTGATTGCCTTTTAATCTTATATATGCTGGACTAGCATGTGGTGTTACGGTAGAAGATAAGATAAAATAAGTGAAAGCATAAAAAGTTAAAAAATGTGCCTTACTTTGCATAAAGGAACAACTAGTACCATTCTTCCTGGCATAGGATCTCTTGAAAGATTTCTTTCTTCAGTTGCTTTGTGGATCTTCTTTCTAGTTGTACGGCTAATGGCCCCTCAATGTTTGAAAGATCAGTTTGTTAGAGAATTGTTCTAAAGCTATGTTGCTTAGGCTCTCCAAAAATACCGTCACCCGTGTGTTGAATCCTTCAAAAATACACTACTTCTGAAGGATCCAACACACACTTCCAAAGAATCTGAGCAACATAGTCCCAAAGGGACAAAATAAGGAGCTTATCTAACAGAGAAAATGCCTATTGAGACAGCTCAATGTGACCTGTAATAATTTTCTGTTATCTTTTCCTGTATAGCTTTGCAAATTTCATTTTGACCAACTATTGAGCCTCAGACATATGCAGATATTATTATATTAAGACTTAAATGACTAGATATCACTTGGAATTGAGTTAGGGCCATTAAATGGTTAACAATAAACAAGTCACTGAAAGCTGGCATCTTGTGCTATTGTAGTCAAATTATTGTTTCACATGTCCAGGTGTGATAGTGTTGGAACACTTCATTTACTATACATTTTTGAGATATGCTCATCAAGCAATGATTTCTCGGCAGAGGCGAATTTAGGATTTAGAGTGAGTGTGATTTTATTATTGTTTGAGACGAAAGCAGTTTGAACTCACATAATCGATCATCCTAGATCCATCTTTGAGTTCTCTGTCTAATTGCTTGATTTTAACTATACTCAAATCTGCAGAGGATGAAAAAGCATTTGCGGATGATGTGGTAGTTGATACAGAGGGGAATGCATACATAACAGATGCCAAAGCAGACAAGATATGGAAGGTAGGCGCGAATGGTGAACTTAAATATACAATCAAGAACCCAATATTTACTCCTAAAGAGTGGTACAATAAACTGGTTGGGCTAAACGGAATAGTGTATCATCCAAACGGATACTTACTGGTGGTTCATACATTCTCTGGCAATTTGTTCAAGATTGAAATCGCCAAGGGTGATGAAGTTAAACTAGTAAAGATTGACAATGGATCGTTGAAATTTGGCGATGGCATGGAGTTACTGTCGCCAACCAAGCTTGTTGTGGCTGGAAATCCGACAAGACTAGTTGAGAGCTCTGATGATTGGGAGAGTGGCACTATTGTGGGGAAGGCCAAAGGCGCTATTCATCGTTTAAGTACAGCAGCAACTGTGAAGGAAGGGACTGTTTATCTTAATCATATGATTGGTTTGGGATATCCTAGGAAGAAACATGTTCTTGTTGAGGCTGTTTTTTCTGCTTAATTATGGTGTGTAAGAGTCAATTTTATACTTGATTACGACACTACTGATTTATGTTCCTCATAAAGAACAGTCAGTCGTATCGTAGGATATACAGTATTTATTTTGTAATGCATCACGCAGTTGCAGTATTTGGATGTGTTTTGCTCTTTTACCATCAAGGAATGCAAGCAGTTTACAAAGAAAAGTATCAAACTACAACAATTTATCATGTCGTACAGTAATAATAGTAGTGCAGTAAAACCTCGCTAAACTAATACTCGAGTAATTAATAACCTCTCTAAGATAAAAAAAATTTCCAGTCCCAACTTGGGCAAATATAAAAAATCACTCATTTCAATAAGATAATAAGATAATATATTAGCTGAAAATCCCTATATAAATATATAGCCCCATTAATATTATAAATTAATAATTTGTTAAAAGTACAAATATATCTAATACAATTTAGTGAAACATAACTCTATTGTGTTCTATTTTTTGTTAAAATTTAAATCTTGTTGAAGCTGCTCATCTCTAACTTTTCTTATTGCATCCAAAAATTTTGATGTTGATTTTTTGAACTGCACCATAAAAATTGTGAAAGGTTCTAAATGTTCCTGACCCGTAACTAGTTCCAAAAGTATTGCATCATCTTCTACTTTATCATCAACATTATTTTTTTCAATGTCATCCACAATTTCTTTTAAGCTCTGGACCTATGAACATGTATTATTTTGACCCATCCAACAAGTTATTAACGTCCATTTTATTGCGGTAACCGTGATCATTAATCATGACCTCATCATGAATGACGTTTTCACAAGTGGATTCATTTAAATTCTCTGAGATTTCATCTCCAAAGGAATTTTGCGGCGTCGAAACACTCTTTAAATTAATAAATATTAATTTATTGATTAAATAATATCTCTATAAAATAATAATATTGCATGTCCCACCTATATTAATTTAGTGAGGTTAGACCGTACTCTGCCCTATTTTTAGTACTCATTTTGAATATATTTTGGTACATGTTATGTATCTTTAATCTACTTTTTAAAACTTGGTGCAATATTAAAATCAGGCGAACCAATTTAAACGGGAGAGTAATAAATATAGGGTAATGCTAAATGGTCAGAAAATTTGGCCAGAAATTTAAAAAATTATAATATCTTTTTATTTTAAAATAAATTGATCTTTTTTCCATTTTTAGTTAAAAGGATAAAAATGTTTTAAAAGATAAAATAACATAGATAAAATGCCATTCTAACCAAATTTTCTGGCCAAAACGATTTTTCCATAAATATATTTCAACAAGCTTCGTTGAAGAAGGCGGCTTCTCTTTTTCAAAATCTGTTTCAATAGTGTATGGGTCACAAATGTTAAATGCAAGTGGGGTCTTAAATGGTGTAAATTTCATATATGACATATATTATAGTACTATTTTCAAGCTATAGCAGTAGAATTAAACTTTCAAGTTATAGCATTAAAAATTTCAGGTTATAACAAATTCACAAAAAAAAAAAATGTTTTTATTAATTGGAAAAATCTTTAAAAATAAATAAAAAGATAAACGAAAGTTTAAAAAAAAATGGAATTAAAAATAATAAAGAAAAAAACTGAAATTGTGGCCTGTAATTTAATTTGAACTTATTGTGGATAATTAATGATTAGCATGAAATAAGGGATCCAAACAAATTAACAATATTTTTTATCCTTAATGATTAGCATGAAATAAGGGATCCAAACAAATTAACAATATTTTTTATCCTTAATGATTAGCATGAAATAAGGGATCCAAACAAATTAACAATATTTTTTATCCTTAATGATTAGCATGAAATAAGGGATCCAAACAAATTAACAATATTTTTTATCCTTAATGATTAGCATGAAATAAGGGATCCAAACAAATTAACAATATTTTTTATCCTTAATTCACTCAAAATCAGTTAAAATAAAATAAAAAATCAGATCATATCCTTTTTTTCTTCAACTTTTCTCTCTCATAATCCTTCAGCCTAAAAAATTACCAGAATCGAGTAATTGAAGGTAATTGATTTTATTGAGATGGACAATTACGTATCAATTCTAATTAAACATGGTGGAAGATGGGATCATTCGGGTTAGTATTTATTATTATTTAGTGTTTATTTTTAAATTACATTGAAATGGAAAAAGAATTATTAAACTGTAAATCGTCTCTATGTTTAAGATAATATTATTACTTGTTAACTATTGATAAATGTATAATATTAGTGATTTTATGTTTTTGTGATTGTTTTGTGTATTTTTTTTT
>NW_006239030.1:719461-742559 GCF_000226075.1 Solanum tuberosum | reverse complement strand
TGATTTTCAAATGGAGGGGATTATATACGATTCTTCTAGTCTTTATAGTGGTCTAGTAAGTGCGATAACATCGCAGCTTATGATAGATGTATAATTATTTATTGTATGAAATGTGCATTAAGTGAGTTTGAAAGTTGTTATGAAATAAGTTGTCTTAATGATATATGTATGAAATGTATATTAAGAAAGTATGAAATTTGTATGAAAGCGAGTCCAGTAATCTAAAAAAAAGTTATTTGAAATTTTGACGAATTGTATGATAAGTGTTTTAAGGTTGTATTAATTTTGAAATTTTATTGTTGACATTTTTGTATAAATTTGTGTGACATTAATGAAGTATTTTCATAAAAAAATGTACATATTTGATGTATGAAATTTGTATTAAAATAGTATGAAAGTGTTTGGAATGTACTATTTGAATTATATCTGTATGAAATGTTTTTTGATTGAATATAAAAAATTGTTTTGTAATGTTCTGTCTGTCTGAATGATAATTGTATTTCGAATTGTTTGTTTATAATGTGAGACTAATTTATATTTTTTTTAAATGAAACATGGAATTATGTTGATTTTCAAATGGAGGGGATTATATACGATTCTTCTAGTCTTTATAGTGGTCTAGTAAGTGCGAATAACATCGCAGCTTATGATAGATACTAATATAAATGATTTAGAGATATTAAGTGGGTATGAAATCTGTTTTGTAGAGTACTGTCTGAATGATATTTGTATGAAAAGATAATGACAAGTGTGTATAATTTTGTTATTATAATGAATTTTGTGGATGAAATTTGTATGTTCTTTGGATGACTAATTGTTTTTTTTTTAACGAAACAGGGAAATATGTTAATTTTCAGATGGAGGGGATTATATATGAATGTTCTAGTTTTTATAGTGGTCTAGTAAGTGCGATTAACATCGCAGCTTAATGATAGATGGTGATATTAAATGATATAGAGATAAAATATATACTTAAAAAATCATTAAGTAGTCCACATTTAAGACCAGTTTATCGTTTGCGAAATTCCTTGATTCCAAACGTAATTCTGTACCATTTATTTTCACAACAAACATGTCGTCTCTGACATTTTCAGATTCAAGAATCATCAAATGCCACAATAGTTGACATTGAATCTTTATGTTGTGCATGTCATAAAATACACGAAAAGGTGTTTGTTCCAGAAATTGTTGAAACCTCTCTTGCTCGAGGAAAACCAACAGATCAACAAACACATTCATGTTTGTACATGAAGACCAGTGTGTATCTTCCTTGCCTATAAAATAAAATTATGTATACTAAATTAAAACATACTTCATACAAGTATTATTCATGTTTCATACACATGCTTATAGATAAATTTTAGTAATGCCTTATACCATATTTATAAAAAAATTCACACCAATTTTATTCAAACATCATACCATTTTCATGTGCACTATGGCATTCATCAATCTACTTTCATAAATTTATCGACATACGCTAAAAATAATTTAACAATTTTAATACATTAATGATAAAATTGAAAAAAGAAACCTTTCTTAATAGGAAAAAATCCCAATTTCATATAAAAATTATTCAAAATTTATACAAAAACAGAGTAATTAAACAAGTCATACAAATTGCATACCAAGTTAATAATTCATACCATATACACAATTAAGAGACAATCACATCAATGTTATTATGCAATTCATACCATTTGCATATCAATATTGTATCAAAATTCATACAATATCCATCAATCAAACATTAAATTCAGATTCATACACATTTTTTTCAGATTTCGAACAATTTTTACACAAACAAATATTTCGAAAACAACAATAAGCATAATGTGATATAAAAAAAATCACTATTTTAACTAATGTGAAAATAAATTAAATATAATACTTATCCTAACAACTTTTTTTGTGTTTTTGGTATGTTGATATTTCTGATTCCTTCTTTTTTGTTGTTCTTCTTGTTGATGGTTTTGAAGATTGAGCAACTTCTACATTTGTTGTTTTTTTCTTTTTGATTTCACTAGCAAAATCAGAATCGTAATCAGAAGGGGTTTCAATAATTTTCCCCTTCCTCTTCTTCCCCTTTTGATTTGCCTGGATTGCCCTTTTCTTTACTTCATTTTTTTTCTCTTTCCGATCCTTCAACTGAGATGAACCACCCGTTGCCTGATTTTCAATATTCGCCGGATTTTCAACAAATTTAGGCGGGGGGTTGAGTTAATATATTAAAAGTTGGAGCATGAACTTCATCAGTAGAAGTTCCTTCAACCAATCTGGGACTCTTTCGAGGCGTTTCAATGGGTTTCTTAGACATGAGACAAGGTGAAAGTGGGGTAGTGGGGGTGATGGCGTGTAGATTTGAATAGGCGTGGGTGGAGGGTGGTGGGATTGAGGTATAGGAGGTTTGGAGTGTAACATTAAACAAGGAAGTCTAATCTATGTAAATCCCTTAATATGTGTAACTGATGATTTCAGTTTTAAAAAAGGAATTGAAATCAAATTGATTAAATATTATTAATTAATAATATAAAAATATAAACAGATTAATCATTTATTAAATAAATTGAAATTGATTTTTAAATTAAATTAAATTTAATTGATATGTCATAACCCGTAAATAAACTGTTATAAGTAAGAATTGTTTAAAAATATGTTTAAAACCCGTAAAGTTTACTTTTAAATGTGTATATGGCGTGAATTTTCCATTTCAAATTTCTAACCTCGCGGAGAGAGGTGCACCCAGTCATAATCACATTATGTGATACTTCAAGTGTGGGTTCACACATCTATATTTCAATATTTTTTTGTGTATATGGCGTGAATTTTCCATTTCAAATTTCTAACCTCGCGGAGAGAGGTGCACCCAGTCATAATCACATTATGTGATACTTCAAGTGTGGGTTCACATATCTATATTTCAATATATTTTTTAAAATATCACACTACTATATATGATCTCGGGATGGAACCATGGGTTCACGTAAACCCGGTGATCCCTTAGATACGCCTCTGGATGAAGGGTGTCAACGTTCTTTATGAATAAAAAACTTGATGCTTCTTAATTTTCTGGAATAGGACCTAACTAGAATTTATTTTTTATGACTTACTTTTGAAAATCTATCCTGATTCATTTGATTTATTAACTCTAAAATCTATTATTTATAATTATTTAATATTTGAAAAAGATTTATTGAAATAGAATGAACCCATGTTATAAAAGTTAGGGGCAGTATGGGACCTGGCCAAATTTTTTATTCATTGCCAAGATGTAACTAATTTGTTTTAAAGGAAAAGAAAAGAAAAAATATTTTTCAATAACCATTTATATTTTATACTTACAAAAAAAAACGTCACCCGTTTTTGTCACCATTTTTTCCATAATTCCGCCAGAATCTGAGCACACGTTTCCGTTATCTGCTCTCTCTTCTGAATAATTTATCATAATTTTGTGTAGTATTCTTATAATCACTTATAAATTATACATAATTTTTTTAATAGATTATTTATATTTCAAAATTAAAATATCTTAGGAGGAAATATAAAAATTTGCTGTAAAGGAAATATAAAATTTATAACAAAAAATAATGGAAATATAGAATATCAAATCTGATTTCTATTCTGGATTAGTTGTTTGTATATTGCTATCAAATTCCACCGCACCCTTGGATGTCAGCATGTGCCAGTGACTTTTTTTTTTTTAATTAAAAGAGAGAATTTTCAACACCTCCCTTAAGTTATGCTTTATCACATATAAATTAAAAGAATTTAACATTTATTATATATATTTAAAAAATAATTTTAATGAAGATATTATTAATGAACATTCGAATTCCTTCATTTACATTAATTATTCACATTAATAATTTTATACAAAATATTTTGACCAAGAGAAATTTGGAAAATCTTTTGAAATATTTTATTCCTCCTTACCAATGACACATTCTAAAACATCAAATTTTCAACCAACGAACAAATAAACTATTAGCTTGTGGACCACAGGGAGTAGCTCGCAAGTTAAGCACCGCTGGCTTGAAAAAAGAGGGTCATGCCTCTTGCCCTAGGTATATTTACAGCATGTGCATATTTGACAACTACTCCTTTGAATGGAGTTTAGGTGTAACCAAAGTTAAAGAAAACCAAATTCACTCACTTTTGTCAATTCTCACATTATCCTTTTCCACCACCCCATCATCAATTTTGTCACAATTCTCATTATCTGCTTTTTCCCGGTCATTGTTTTATTAATCATTTTGAATTGAACTTATCCATTTTCTTTTGATTAGTTGTAGTACTATATTAGTATATTAAATTTTGCATGTGCCCCAGTGCATTACCATACCTTAACCACTCTTCTTGACTTGTAGTGGAGTACTATAATAGAAGAAGAAAAAAACCAGTTTACTCAGAGAAAATCTCATGGAGAAACAGAGAAGTTTCTCCATTAAACCTACAAGGCTCTGGCTTTTCTCTTTCACCATTTCATTTTCTCTAATCTTTTTCATCTTTTTCTCTATATGGGTTCTCAACATTCCACTATATAGTCGTCAAGAAACTCATTTTCAGTTCAACAGTACGACTACTGCTGCTGCTTCAGTCTCTTTGGGTCTCAGATCTCCTTTTCAATCTTTAACTGGTCTTCACAGAAATTACTCAGCAACCCAAATCAAGAACTCGATTTTGGTGAGTACCCATTTCAGTAGAGTTGAAAATGAGTCCCAAGTTTCTAACTTTTCAACATTTGAGGGAATCTTGGAAAAGGAAAGTCAGCCACAATCAGTGGCTTATGATATAAATAGTGAATTTTTTTTGACCTTTTTCGGTAACCGTTCGACCAAATCTGAAACTGTTTCTTCTAAGGGTCTTGAAATAGATAGTACCAATAGTAGTATTCCTATTTGGAATCAGCAGCAGAAGAATGTGTCTATTACTTTGTCTAAGAAAGAAGAAGTTTCTAGTGATGTGCTTCAGGTGGTGAATAAGAAAGAATGTGACATCACAAAAGGGAAGTGGGTTTTTGATGAGAGCTATCCTTTGTACACAAATGCTTCATGTCCCTACATTGATGAAGGTTTTAGTTGTGAAAATAATGGGAGATTGGATAAGAATTATATGAAATGGAGGTGGCAACCTCAAGATTGTGACATTCCAAGGTAAAACAATAAAAACTTGACTCTTTTGCCCCTTGTTTTTTCCCTCTTTTTTGTGTATGTGTGTGGATCCATTGCTTAAGTTGTACACTTTCATTGTCTGGCTAGTGGCTAGTAATAAAGTTGGAAGAGTAATAAGAAAGTTTGAAATAAAATAATTCTTAGCTTGTGACTTTTGTATGGTACAGATTCAATGCTACTCAGATGTTGGAACTTATTAGAGGTAAAAGATTAGTGTTTGCTGGTGACTCCATCAACAGGAATCAATGGGAATCGATGTTGTGCTTGTTAATGGGAGCAATAAAAGATCCAAGAAAGGTTTATGAAATTCGTGGCCGGAGAATAACCAAAGAGAAGGGAAATTATTGTTTCAAATTTGTGGTAAATAATTTAAATTTTTGATTAACTGAATATGCAAAGAATTGTGTTTTTCCAGTTTTCAATTTTTTGGTGTCATTGTTGCAGGACTACCAATGTACAGTTGAATATTATGTTACTCACTTTTTGGTTCATGAGGGCAAGGCAAGAATAGGTAGCAAGCGGGTGCAGACCCTGCGTATTGATACGATGGACAAAGGTTCTTCAAGATGGAGAGGGGCTGATATTCTGGTCTTTAACACTGCTCATTGGTGGAATCACCATAAAACTAAAGCAGGGTAAGCCTTTTGTTAACTAGATTATAGCCAGGCAGATTTACTGTTCTTTTTCTAGCTGGTATACATATACTATACACTGATTATACACGTATTATATATGGATTATACATCGGCAGGCTATTTTTAGTTTAAAAAGTTGGGTGGACGGCTATTTAGGTTAATTCTGCTACTTTGTTCTTCTTCGAGTTTAAGTTCTGCCAAAGACTAATGGTATGAATATAATTTGTTCTTTAAGAAGTTCTTAGTGTAATGATCCATGTGAAGATCTATTTTAGAATATGGTACTTGGAAGTTACTAGCAGATTTTTACTGATGTTTAATTGGAGAAGCCTATATTGGCCTGAGATGAGCTTAAATCTTGCGACATGATTAATGAGGATTCATGTAGATCAAATTAAACTTGTTTGAGATTGAGACAAATAATTGTTGTTTAATTGGAGTAGCCAACATTTCGATATGAAAACCTAGTCATGATATTGTGATAGCATATAGAAAGAACCTAGCAATACCCCGGTTAATGAGCTAGATGTTTTTTGGTGAATCAATCCTGTCAATTATTACTATGAAGATAGAAAACAAGTTAGTGGTATTCTTGCGTGTGATGGATGTTGCATTACCTTCTTCTAGTTACTCTCGCGTATATAATCGGTACTGTCACAACAGGAAGAATTACTACCAGGAGAGGAATCAAGTACATCCTCGTCTTGATGTTTCAACAGCTTTTGAAAAAGCCCTGACAACTTGGGCATCATGGATTGATAGACATGTCAATCCAAGCAAAACACAAGTTTTCTTCAGGAGTTCTGCTCCTTCTCATTTCAGGTATGCCTTAATATGCTTTAAACTCATTGTTATAAGATTTGTGATGTATTGGCTTTTCATGGCTAATCACCCTCTCCTTAAATTGGACAGTGGGGGGCAGTGGAACACTGGTGGGCACTGCAGAGAAGCTTCTCAACCTATCCCTGAGACTTACAGAGGCGAATATCCAGAGAAGAATATTATAGTGGAGCAAATAATAGGCAAGATGAAGACTCCAGTTACTTTTTTGAACATAACTGGTTTGTCAGATTACAGGATTGATGGTCATCCTTCTATATATGGAAGAAAACCGGGTAGCTCTTCGCGTGTTCAAGATTGTAGCCATTGGTGTCTCCCTGGGGTTCCAGATACCTGGAATGAGATCTTGTATATGCATTTAGAAAGTAACAGAAGAAAAAGTTTGCCTAACTGAAGCTTCATCCTCAAATTGTAATTCTTTCATTTGTTCAGCATGTTTGATAAGCTGTATATAGCTGTGAAGTTGAGGTTTGTCTTTTGTTCTCTCTTGTTGTGCATGTCTAGAGATGGCAAATGGACGTGTTAGTCAAGATTAACTTGGACGGATTAAAATAGGTTCAAATTAATACATCCAAAGTTGCAACAATATGAACATAAGTTCTTCCAAATATTACATTTGGGTTCACCTTTGTTCCCAATATCAAAAAAGAGATTCAAGGCAAAACTGGTTATAAACAGAGTAAAAGGAAACATATCTATATAAACTGTATTATTATAAGACACCTTGTGTCCAACACAAGTAATTTCTTTCACCTGTTCGGATGACTACAGTATACATGTTTCTTTCAACATTTTTCTGCTTATTCTTTACATAGCTGGATCCTCTCTCCTATTACTTCTTTAATGTCTTGTTATTATTAGCACACAATAATATAATAAAATATGAAGGAACCCCACAACAAAGAAAAAACAAATAAATATCTTTACGACTCTATCACTGTATATAAGAGATGTAGTACAGCTTCCTATGTTCCTCCTCCGTGTTAAGCACTCCACAATAAGATAGAAGTGGTTAAGCATGCTGTCTCAATGAGATTATTGGTGTTTCTTTGGTCGACCTTGAGGCGCTGGTGAATCATCTGTCTTTGTGCCCTCAGGTTTCCTAGCCCATATTGGCGCTTGATCAGGACCATAACGATAATCATAGAAAAGCTCCTCACTAGCTTCAATACGTTCCTTTGCAAATATCCCAACTCGATGATCACCAGCAACCAGCATTACCTAAAGAAATGTCGAATCAGCAACAATCAAAAGTTTGTTGAACTCTAATACATAGGATTGTATGTACCTTAGCAAAGCAGTTTGGGTTTGATGAGTGATTGGCAAATTTCAGCTTGTCTCCCTTCCGATAGGCATCGAGGACATACTACAATAAAGAGATGAGAGCAGGAGATGAAATGTTATCAAGGCTCATAAAATTCTCTAACAAGTTAGCTTAAGATGACAAATTAATAGACCTTCTAGATCACAACTCAGTCATATTTGCAAAGAATGAAAAAAAAAATATACGGTAACCTCAATATCAAAGAATTAGGATTGAATTGCCAAAAGGAGAACACCCCTAGTAAAAATAATGAAAGCTTCATTTGGAATGACTTGTTTAGCTTTTGATCCCCAGCCCAGGGTTCACTCAAAAGGAGGGATTAGTTAACTGCCTTATGTTATTAATTTGATCATTCCTTCGGTTGAAGAAATCAGGCATACAGGTAGAAGAATCCAAAAACTTGAATGACAAGTAAATCCGGAGGACATCACAGGCTAATAATTGGATATTTTGGAATTGGAAACTTTAATGCACCAAATTCACCACTGAAAATCATAACAACTTCTCTGAACCAGACATTCTAGATTGTTGAAATAAGAGCATATACCTGCTAGGGTATACAAGGCAGGGCGGTTGGTCCTAAGGTTCAGATTTTGCAATACAAGGGAGTATCAGAATATCTCAAATATAAGCAGGGATCACCTGATCATTCAAGTCGAAAAGGAAAGACGAATTTGCACGATCATATATTTTCCCCCGCTTATCTGCTTCTCGATGAGAAATTAATTCACCCGTATATTCTCCCAGGTAATCATTTTTGTAAACAGGGTTCTAGACGCAAAAAGATTAAACAAATTAAATTAGTTTATTAATATATTGTAGTACTAGCTTAAGGAGCAAGTGTGTCACACAGGAATACGGTTTACCTTCAGGAAGGCTCCCCATCCAGCAACATCAGATTTTGACAGCAGAATCTGTTATAGAAATGACGCAAGACAGATTGAAAAAGGAGAAAAGGGAAGATAGACAGTTTCATAACAGAAATAGTAATTGAAACCCCTAAAATGTCTGACCCTTTGTTGCTGCCTTAGGAGGAGCCTCATGTTACCACATTGACCTTCTCCTTGCCTAGGAGGCTCACCCAATGAGCCATCACCACAGCTGAAAAGTGTGTGTCAATATTCCAAGCAGCAGTACATGGGTGAATTTAGAGGCTACAGTTTAGCAACATTTTACCTAACCCAACAATTGCGGCAGACATCAGGATCACATTCACGTCCAGCAGCAAAACATGGACATTGTCTGCTTCTGCATTGACTCTTTGCACAGTGGCATCCACGGAAACGATTTTTACAGCTTTTTGAGCAGCTGAAATGGAAGAAGAGATATTAGGAGATATGACAGGTTCCTGAAATAATATCGGAAAGCGAACAAATGAATTCCCAACTAGCCCTAAGCAAACCAAAAAAAATAGAGCAAACATCAAGTTAAACAACTTTTTTAACAATGAAAACAGTCAAGGACATCGAGCTGCAGTCTTCTTTCACATGAAAATGAATGCAATTGAGGACATAATTCTAGTTTATTAAGTCCTGTTCAACTATGCCGGAGTTCAATGTATGGTAAATGCAACAAAAAGTTGATGCACTGCACTACTCTCATCTGTGGTGAGCACAAATGATCCATTCATAGCATCAAACAGAGCAACCAACAAATCCAGGAGGAGGGGAGGGGTGCAAGAGAACAAGCTTTATAGGAGGGCATGAAAGTAGTTAAAAGAAAAAAAAATAGAAGAGAAAAAGGTGGACTGGAGAGGCATTTGACTTAACAAATCAAAGACGAAATCCCTTATTGATAAAGCTCAACATACCCACAATACTTTTCACAGCAAGTACCATTCTGCAAACAAGGACAATGCTTTCCACACATCGGCTGACATCCACATGGATTATATTGTATACATGATTGATTCTTTCCATCGGCCATTCTTCTCCAGATTGAGGGATGCCCAGAAGACTTTGAGGAATATTTCAGTTTGCGTGTTCTGCCTCTTCTACGAAGAAAACGTGATTTTGTCGGAATATCTAGCTCCTAAATAGACAAATACATCAATTAGTTGGATATACACCATGAAGGAAATAACTCAAACTAATCTAGGAAAGTGGAATGCTAACAAAATAAAATCAGCTGTTTGAGCATTTTCAATTCCAGTAGCACCTTATATGGTAGTACGTATGTTCCACTTATAGCATGAGAAATTCAAGGGAAACAAATATTCTCATATATGCATCAATTTCCAAAGAAGAAGATCCGACTTTCTCAAATTCCTAAAATAAACTAGTGCATCATCTGATGCTTCAAAAATGAACTAGAAGTAATTCTTGACAATATGATTCTTCCTTCTGCATGTGAAAATATCTTATTCTGGCTAGAGAAAACCATGGTTTTTTCTTTGAGAGCCAAAAGCTACCCCATCCTTGTAAAATACATAAAAAGAGGGTACAGAATGTTAGAGGGTAGCATTGCCTGCTGCTCCAAATATTTATAACTGTCAAAATGGTCTCATGAATACCAAAAAAGATCCAAGATGCCTTTTCTTTTTATTGCAAAGATGATAGCTTGGAACAGTTTGTTCAGACTGCTTTGTCCAAGTTATAGACTGAAATTAGAAGTCTGTCCTCTAGTCAAGTACTTTAGCTCTACATATCTTCATGTGAAAAAAGACAAGTACACTTTTTGTACACATCCCTGGATTATACTACAAGAATTAAAGTAATAACCTTCATGAATTAACTTTTTAGGTAATTTGTTGTAAAGTGAGATTAACGAGTGCCTGTATTATAATTTATCGCACTAAAATATTGATATGGACTTTGATGCAATGTGATGTTTGGTTTTGCAATTGGGCTAACTTTTTTCTTTTGAACTTTATCATTGGATTTAAGTCCATCATTTGGTAGGGAAAACTTTTACCATTTTAGGATTTGAAGAGAAGACTAACAATCCCATTAACAATATCCTTGTCCTTGGATTAAAAAATATCAGCATAAGGAGTTAGTCTTATGAGGACAAGGATAATGTTAATGGGATTGTTAGTCTATGGGGACACTGCTGGATTGAAAAATATCAGCACTAAAAGGACAATGCTGTACAAACACCCAATGCATCAAGTAAATGAGTAGGCATGAAGAGGAGCACAAACCATGTAATCCATGTCAGTTTTCCCATTATCCTCCGAAAATAAGCTTGAGGAGCCTCCACGTTGTGCCGCTGCTCTGTTATCCATGTAAGAGGATACCTCCATACAAGTTTTCAAGCCAGGAAGTAAGTTCCTAGCAATGAGGCAACTGCAATGAATGAGATATCCATTAGAGCTGATACATATTGACATAACAATCTGATTTGAGCATATCACTTGACCAAATATAGTTCAACAAGAATCTGTAACCAACACTTAATCAACTTCATGTATTTAAGAAGTACGACCAAGTGGTGAGGGAGGGGTTTAGAATATGATCTGCATAAAAAGAAAGAGCAGATTTCTCATGAGGGACTAAATGAGCTAAAGTATAGTGTAGCATTTATACATGCGCTCCTTTTGTCTCGTAACATGAAAAAAAAGAACTCTCCTTAAATGTAAAAGGGTCCCTGGAAGGCCAGAAAAAAGATGAATGTTCCCTACTTTCACTTCTATGATTGACTGATTGATTGATACTGAGGAAAGTTCAGCAACTAATCTTGGCATAGAAAGAAACAAAAACTTATATTAGCTAACATATGGTCTTTTATACAATGGCATATCACGGGTAAAGTGTAACAACAACAACAACATGCCCAGTGCAATCCCACAAGTGGGCTCTAGGGAGGGTAAGATGTACACAAACCTTACCCCTACCTTTATGGGGAAGATAGACTGTTTCCGATAGACCCTTGGCTTGAAAGAAAAGAAGAATTTGAAGCACTGGTGTGAGCTAGATAAATATCTGTGTCCCCATCCTCTCTAGCCATACAGCTGTAGCCCACATACTATCTGTGTCCCCACTCCTCCTCCAAGCCCCTTAGCCGCCAACTATACCCCAATCACCTAGGCTCTGGTGTGAGCTAGAAAAATATCCCTGAGTTCGATGCTGATTCATTTATCACAATAATACAAGTGAAAAGGACTCCGAAAAACATCTGATACTCCATCACCTTCATATTGTTTATTGCTTAAATGACATCAATAATACTTCTGTAAAAGATAATTTAATATAGCATAAGTTCCCAGAAAATGCAGTACAGCTAAAGCCATCTCCTGTTCATAGCCCACCGACCAATTCATACTTATCTAAACTTTCAACTATCTGCAATTGCACATGGTTCCTCACAGGAATGTGTGCCCTTTTGAGTCCAAAGCTTAATCAGCACTATAATAGCTTCTCCCAAATATGGTGGCAGATGGTACAATAATATATGTGCCTGTAGAACCATATGAAGTACCTCCATCGGAAATTATTACAAGCATCTATAGAATGTGAAGAAAATGAGGATTGGCTATCTGGAAGCCCCAGGAAAGGACTGCTTGAAATTGGCGGGAGACACAAAAAAGATAGCAGTATATCCATATGGAAATCCTTTAAATGAGTACAAAGAATTTGGACCTTTACAACAACAACATACCCAGTGAAATCCCACAAAGTGGGGTCAGCATGTGGAGCTTTGGATCTTAAAAATAATTTCACAGATGTTGGCTTGGAAACACTAATGTGTGTAGCTGGAAGAGAATGACAGACAGTTTCTATTTCTGAGTTTGACCTATCATTGCATGCGGAAACAGCGTCTTGCACAAATACAAGGTAAGGCTGCATATATGAGACATAATGTGGTCCGCCCTTCCCCAGACCTGAGCATAGCGGGAGCTTAGTCCACCGGGCACCCTTTAGTCTGACACTCTGACTTATCATTGCATGTGGATGAAATAGATTGCATGGGTTGTAAAGTTTTAAGGATTTGTTACCACTGACCTGCGTACTCCCAAAAGTACCAAGTGACATGTGAAGACTCAGAGAGACTCCTTTTGTTTTTACCATCTAATCTCTCACTCTCTGTTCTGCTGTCAACAAGAAACAACTACGAACTACCTTACCAGATGATATCCACATGGAAAGAAAAAACCTAGTGTAACAATTTTTTGTTAAATCTCAAAGAAAGGTACAAGTTAAATTTAAAACAGTCATTTCAATCTTTTTCATTCACATGGACATGCATTTCTTACCACTGATGATTTCAACCTATTTTAATGTAAAATAATTGTAATTCCATTATTGAGGAAGAACCAATATCAACTAAAAATCATACCTATTTCTCCCAAATATCTCTATCCCCTTTAAGTATAGTTCTTTCTCTAGGGGTTTCCATTCTGGTACATTTTTGGAGCAGGATGCATGCTTCACAGTTTCCTTTATAGTGTCCTCTGCTTCATTTCTGACATTGTCCCCAGTCTTATGCAAAGAAGTACCATGATTATAGCCAGACTGATCTGGTGCTTGTGAATGTGATACATAATCATTGGTGATAATAGGCATCCCATTGCTCTCAGATCCATCTTCTGCTGCCACACTAACAGCAGTAGGGAGTGACAATTTCCTTCTCTTACCAGAAGAATCTTGTTGGTTATCCAAAACTAGATCTGACTTCTCTAAAGTTGTGTTTATAGACTCTGATACTCCATGCTTCATTTTGCTATCAATGTGCTCGTCTATTGTGACAGGGAAACATGCACAAGTTGAACCAGCAACAGATAACTCCAAATGTTATAGACAAGACAAGAAAAATCAGCAAAGCGATCTGTCATCAAAAGTGTGTGAATCATCGTCACCTGGATCTCTAGTTCTCTTGATGTCCATAGTGCTACCTCCCGCTTCTGAAGTGTGTTTTTCTAGTCCTTCCACTGGATCTACAGTTGAATATTTAGTCTGGTTTGCCACACCTTTTACCTAAAACCTCAAAATGAATTTCTCCCACATAAAAAGCTGAAAGTGAGTGAAAAAAGAAGAAGGGACAAAAAGGGAAAGAGCAAGTTAGCAAATGAGAGCAGTCAGTAGCAGTGGCAAGTGTTACCAAAAATGAACTGATTATGTAATATAAAGGAAAATTTTAAAATCAGAATGGAGGTTTTAAAGCCTAGAAAATAGATGTATATTTACAATCATCTACTCCACAGATGGTAAACTTGGCATTTGACGGTCAGATCCAAAACTAGCAAACCAGCTAATACCAAAGTTATATGTTAAAAGCAGAGCTGCCTAGATACTTAATGAAAAAGCTAAGCTGCTTAATTAAAAAAGTTTGCGAACTAAAATACTACAAATATTCCGGACTAACTCAAAAACAAGGGTTATCTTAATATAAACCAAATCAATGATACAGTGAGGGGAACTCCTAACTTAAAGAAGTATGATCTACTTGCTTGTGTATAAATGTCAAAAGAATACCTTAAGATAACACCAATCACTGCAAGGTTTTCTATCATCTTCAGAATCAGAAGAATAGGGCTGCTTTTCAATCTGCCAAATGAAAAAGACTTTCAGATTTTCATATACAAATTCGGTAGAATAAGCTGGGCTAATTATACTTACAGCATCAATAAGAATTTGTGAACAGCCATGCAGACGGCAGTCGAACACCTGTTTTAGTACAGGGAGCCAATTAATAACACATTAAACTTCTGTTTCAGTTAAAAGAAACACGTTTCAATCACATACCAGACAGCGGCGACAGAAAAGGTTATCAAAAGAATCTAAAGCAGCAGTAAGGCTTTTGTCCAGAAACATACTCCCCCCAAATCCACTTTCCCTAGAATCTTTCAAGCTTTTGCCGTCTGTATCTTGATGTTTTTCCTCAAGCACATTACAGTGCTCCTAATAAACAAACAAACAATTACAAATCAGATAGTATACAAATTGATTTCACAGGTAGCCACTAACAAGACAACCATGAAAGATAGAGAAACATGAATCAACACGTGAGCAAGCCCAAACACACATAAATGAGGTAACTAAAATATCTACTATCTATAAGTTCATTACCCAATTACATCACCAACTCAGTTTACCAGGATTTCAGAAGTGGTGCCTCCAACATACTGGGTCAAGATGTCAAGAACTTCTTCGTTAAGCCCAAACTCTTGTGAAGCCATCCTGAATCCCATAAAGTGAAAATAAGATGGCTCTGTGAGAAACAAAAAGAGAAGCAAACTGACAAGCACAACAAAAAAAAATGTTTCCTGTCTGAAATCTGAAAGCTGCTACACCCTTTCTGTCAGAAAACTACTAGAACGAAATGCTAGCAACTCCCTCCAGCTGGCTAAATATAGGTAGGATATTCTAGTTCACTGAAGGTGCGTGGAAGCTTACATAAACATACAGAAAGCTACCTATTCTATCCAAGGGAAGGAAGTGTAATATGCCCATGCTACTGTGGCAGGAGACTGGGGATAGGACAAGATAACTAATCATCTGTCAATCCAACAACTTACAACAATCAAATCAACACCCTTCATACCAAAAAGAGATGATTTTGGATGTATGAGAGTCAAAGCACCTACTTTTTGGTGTATATCTGAACATTGACCTTCTTTATGGTTTTAAAATTACATATTTAGAGACTACGTAAAGTGATACAGATCACAATGTTCTATTAAAGTACTTACCAATTTCTATATGTTTTGATAGTTTTTTTTTTTTTTATAACCGTGGCGTCTGGACCAGCTTGCACGCATCTTGACCAATACCACGGGATACCTTCCACCAACATTATGTACAAGTAACTGTCCACCAAGCCTAGGATAGATGGGAAGAAATCACCTAGTGTTTTTTTTGTCTCCGTTAAGATTTGAACTGAGACCTCATGGTTCTCAACCCACATCATTGACCACTCACCTTTGGGGCTAATAGTAATTATATGCGGGATAACGGGAGTATTTTTCTTTACCCATATGAGCTATGAGTGTCTGAGGAAAACCTATCATCATTTCACAAAACCAAAAATTAAGGAAATCTATGGACACAGAAAAAAAATAAGAACAGAGCTGAAAGGAGAAATTGTGCTCTGCATCTGTATTATTCAGGAAACAACAGAATAAATCTTCTAATTCTAGTAAATGGAAATCTCAAATGTAAAGAAAATGGCAAGGATAAAATTGCAGAATTTCTTTACTGTAACACTTCGGAAAGTTCGAAACGTTTGAAGGCCATTAAGAAGTTCTACACATTCTAACTACCTTAATTTGTGTTTGAACGAGGGCTAATGATATGAAGCACATCACATGGACACGATGATAAGTATACGAGGTATATTGGAAGTGATTATGGGGTCTAGGAGAGCCCTGGGACCAAACCAAATTGGAAACCACACTACGGATTAAAGTTGCATAGAAATGTGCACAAAGCCTAACTTTAAACTAGCATAACTCCCAATCTATAAAGAGTTATGGTGTGCACTATATATCAAATTAAAATTTTTTTAGTACAGTTTCCAAAGGTTCAAGCCATTAGTTATCTGGATATTCATACAAGGAGATATGGCCATTTTACCAAAGACTGACAGTGCTGTCACAGGTCATGCGACGCATAGCCATAGCAACAAACTTCCAGGTCTATATAAAAACCAGTTTCAGGACAGAATTGGTTTTTGAGAAAGGGGTTAGGGTTGTGAGCTCAAAAGTGGCAATTTGATGCTTGGGAGCTCTATTACAAACCAAGGTACGTTACTAATGATTTTTTGAGTTAGTTATACCTGATATACATGGATTCTAACATCATTTAAACAAACAAATCTATAAATTTTATCAAATTGTTCAAGAACACCAAAAATCCCAAGCTTACGGTTTTTGAGGAAAAACTTGAAGGAGGTAAATACACTACCTAGAACTTGTTTATTTACTAAGGTCCAAAGTATTCGTTGCTAGTTGTGGTGGTTGAAAGAGTTGTAAATGGAAAACTCTAATTGTGTTGGAAGTTGGATAAATGGTGAGGAAGTTTGGATATGCTTTGGCCTTTGATGTATTTGAGATACCGTATTTGTAGATATCGACTTATTGATGATGTTTGGATAGTTTATCAAGTTGATTGTCATAGTATTATTTTGGAGCTTGAAGTTGAGGTAAGTTAAGACTTACTCTTCTTGAGGTGTTTTCTCTACATGTGTTCAAGATAATAATGTGTAATGTGAGGCAATACTTGTGGGGGCGAGCGAGTGTGGGTCTGTTAGGGATGCGTTGGAAGTCATTAATTTAAGTATTTAATTATATTTTAAGTTGCTCTATTTATTATTCTAGAATAGGGTTTAGTTTTAGAGTTTCATAAGGATTAGGTTAAGTTATAGTTATTAGTTTGGAATAGGATTTAGGTCTCCTACTTTCATAAGAATTAGACTTCCTATTGATGTAATAAGACTCCTATTTAAAGGGGCTTTTGATGAATAAATCAGTAAGTCATAATTCAGCAAAAAAGCAGGAGATTAGAGTTCTCTCTTCCATTGAACTCTAAGGTTTTAGTCTCCCTTTGAAGAGCTGAAGAGATCGAAGTTCTCTTTTAATGAATTCTAAGGTTTCAGCCACCCTTTAACGAGCTGATTTATATATCGCCCTGTGAATCGAACCTTCCCTAAAGATTCATAACAGGGTCTCTCCATGCTTTATAAATTGGGTTGCATATGGCATACCAATGATTTATAAACAATGTGTAGATATGAAAATTTAGAGTTGAAGCTAATTGTTGAAATGCTACTTGAAATGAAATTTCATAAGTTTATGAAGACTTGCACGATTCTAAAGGCACGAAAACAAATATTTCAATTGTGTCAAAAATCACATTAAAGTGCTTATTTGTTTAATTGATTTATATTCAATAATATTTATGCTTTTAACAACCAAATGATTTGAAATAACACTTGATGAATACTTTGCATCTTAAATCTTCGTTTGGTAAATGCTTTGATAGTTTGAGGAAAGATTATATATTGTTTTTTGTTCAAATAGTTTGGATTGGCTATGAGCGCCATGATTTGATAAATGCACATATATTTTAGGCTACTAAGTCATGAATCTATTTTAGAATATTTAAATTGTTTTGGAAGTTACTATTGTTCACCACGATTCGTTTCAATTAGATTCCGGTTGTTGTCACAAAATTACATGTGCCAGTGTAGGCATAGACTCTACCTAATGGTAAAGGGATAGGGTAAAGTGTCCCCATGGAAGGGTATAGTGTGCTATAATAGTATGGTTGAGTCGATTCGTACGGCACTACAATTAGACGACTTGAGCAAGTAGGGTATATGATACTTGCCACTAAGTTGATCACCTAGTTGACCTTGGATCTTGTGTCGGTGTTGGTATAGTAATCCCGGTGAAATGTAACATTTCCATATATTTAGGCCTAATGAGCCGAAAGTGATTTCAATGAGTTAATTCAATTGAAATGAAAATTTATAACTTTATTTAATCATGCTTGAGAATAACTTGTTCATTTATTATTGAAAGTTTATAAGGTTTCTGAAATGGAGTTTACGCTTGACTTTTAAGTTCAAATGTTGAAATTTCAATTTGATATCAATGTATTATGTTTTATATCAAGTGATACTTGCATTGATTTTCTAATAAAGTCTTGTCCCAGCTTTGACTGAGAGAGAGAGAGAGTCAATGATACTTATAGAGTCTGTGACAATGTACTCTCAGCCCTCTTTAGGCCCCCTTTATTTTTCATATTTCAAGATGAGGCGTGACACGTGATGAGCAGACATGGCTAGGGTGACTCTCTTCCTAATATATATGTTGAGGCACAACTTTTATTCCGTGGTAGCTAGCGTGTCCCTTTTTCATTTCTTCAAACAGGACTTGTCCCAAGAGTTTAATTTTATTCCATTGTATAGAGGCTCCATAGAAAGTTGTGTTTGGTTGTAATAATGGGAGTTTACATGACATACATGGAAATACATCCCTTTTATTTTGATTTCATTATTCTTGTGAAATGCTTCAGGTATGTTCTTTTGAAGTTGAAAATATTTCATGATTAATTTGAAAATGTATAAAAAAAAGAAGGTCAAATGGCTTTCATGCATATGGTCAGGATGCATCATATGGGTTTGGTTTGCTCAGGTAGGGTAGTGTGTCGTTAGCTGGTCACGTGGATTTGGGGCATGACATATACAAACCTTCCCTATGTAAGCACTAAGCATTAGTTGCGACATAGAGAAATAAATCTACATCAAATCCAACTCTTCGAAACAGTCTATGCTCAATTTTTCTCATTGACACAGAAGCAAAAATCTGTTTAACAAATGAACAATAACATTTTATAAAGTTGTAATACATGCTATATTATCTGAACTCACCTAAGAATTTTGTCCTCTCCCTCAGAAAAATGACGTTTCTCTTCCTCTGGTTCTGCTATGTCTTCCTCACTGTCACTACAGATTAGTGCCTCGCTACCATGCTGGTCATAATATATCCGCCTTCTCCCAACCACTGATTGATCTTCAGCCATTCTTTGATTTCTGTGTTTTGTGAAGAAAAATTGAGAGCAAAGAGCAATAAAATCCTCAATTTGAATAAGCAAGAAAGTATAATCATGGTAGCATCAATTATTGGCCTAATCGAAAACTCAGAAGTACATAATATAGAAGCTAAAGAAGAGTAACTGGAGAAGGAAGATGAACAAGATTAGCCTTAATGCATGATAATGGATGAATAATACTACTGAAAACTAATTTTCCCCCAATCTTCTCCAAGCTATTAAATTGTGGAACTGCCTTAAGACTTCAGAGTGGGACTTCAGCTGTTGATGGTAACTTATCACCAAAATAGATATTAAAAGGAAAATAAATCCACGACAAAGGCCAAATGTTCTATCTCAAGCTTGTCATGAAAGTGTTTTGTCCAAAACAAATACGGAAAATAAAGAAAAAGATGCAAATTTTAGTGCTTCTAATTAAGCCTTATACTGGCGAAATATTCAGATAGCTAACCAATGTAGCTAGCACAAATGCTATTTTTAGAATTTCTTTCCTTAAGTGTCCTCTTCTATGGACTTTTTCACAGTATTGTACTTGAGATAACTATGATTATCACATACTTGTCTAAAAAGATCCAAGTAGTATATGGTGGAATGTTCTGAATGAAGGGAAGTCTAGCAGTTATTGAAGATACGACTTCCTCTCCATTAGCATAGTCCCTGTCTCCTGAACCTTGAACAAGTCCACCAACTTTGCAGAGGGGACTTGATATTCTTAAAGAAAGCATTTTACCAGTCCCAGAGTTCTTCATAGTATCACTCCTTGACGTAGCCAACAAAAGAAGTTCAGAAACATGATTTTCTAGCTTCCTTTTGTTCTCTTCAAGTTTGTCCTACACAAAAATAACCATGTCAGATAATCCTTTGCCCTTTCTTTTAATTATGGTTTTTTTTTTTGGAGGGAAGGGGTTACAAAACCACTATACATGTTGTGCCCATCAATTAAAAGAAACATTGTAAGCAATTATTCTAGCAAATTCATATGACATAGCACTCGCATTCTTCATTTCAAGTACAGTTTTTTTTGTTGATGTTTTGTTTCTCCAAGTACAGATATATCCTTTTATGATATATCTGTGTGTATATATGTCAGCAAATTGGCAGCCCGCACTTTTAATTGTACACTTTAAATTTTTTAAACTTCCACTCAAAAGTCTTCCAATTGGAAACTCAGAAAATAGAAGTTACTCACTAATTGCTTTGCTCACAGAACAAGAATTAAAAAAACAAAATCTGTTAGAAAAGAATATTCATTTGAGATCAAAGTTTCCAATGACTATTCTGCATTAACTACGGTATGGGTTGGCCGAACACCGTTCAACATAGAAAGAGATAAAGAGTATCAGAGAAATGCGAAAGCCTATCTGTGTGTTTGCTATGATATCAGCAGAAATACAGTTTTAAGTGTTGAATATAAAATAGAGAAATGCAAAAGAACTAGTACCCTAACTGAGAGAACTCTGTCCGTTTGAATTTGCCTTTTCAGCTGATTGATTCTGTACGTTAGAGATGACGAAGAATCCCCTTCATTTTCTCCATCGGACTTCTGTCAGTTTAGAAAGATAAAGTTTTCATCCATACTTAATTAATCAAAAAGAAACACAAACAAATACTCAGCTATAATTGAATTGGGAAAAAAGAAAAAGTTTAGACCTCATTAAATTACCTAGTAAAGACTATATTATCTGATGACATTAAAACAACTCATAAAGAGGGGAAAAGAACTCATAACCCATAATTTCATTCAACAAGGTAAGTTCAATAGATCATTAGCTAGATTGACAATTAAAGCTTAGTAAACACAATCCAGGAAATATGTAAATCACACTACTTTCCTAATTCTTACTATTTCCTTACCCTTTCCCCCTGTTTCCTCATCCATTGGAGCAAGGAAAATGACCAAGAACATAAAAAAATCATGTTTTTCTTCAACAAAATTTCATAGTTTTCCAAGAATCTCAAATACCCCACAACCCCACAAGAAAAGATGGATCAACAAGATGATCGGGGTAAAAGGGTGTACAAGAAATAGTCTAATTTGATGATGTGATAAACTAAAAAAACAATTCAAACACAGAATCAAGAAAGGTACTGACAGTGGGTGTGGGCGCAGATTCAGCAGAGATGGAGCTGGAGGAGATCATCAAGTCTTGTGTAGATAATTTTTCACAACAATAGGGAAGTGAAGGTATAGTTTTGATGAAGAATAAAGGAGGAGAGGAGAGTAGCGGAGTGATAGGAGACTTGCGTGGAGAGGGACTGATGATGTGACATGAAATCCGAATATGATATTACAAAAATATACTCCCACTATAAACGAATTTCAGATAGAGTTAAACTATTTTTTTATTTTAGAAAATATGCGTATAATATGCTCTCTTTTTTTCTTTTCTTTTTCAAAATTCATAACGTGTAATTTAATAATTTAAGAGTGTTTGGACACCTCATTTTTTTAATTATCTGAAGTTATTAACAAAACTAGAAAAGCTTTCTTGTTTCTATTTTCTAATTAGTGAGTTTTAAAAAAATAATATTATAAGTATTTATGTAAATATAAAATTTCTTATTTTATTCTTAATGAAAAGTTTTTATAATCAAACTAATGTTATAAAACATATGAGATTATTAAGTTCAAGTCTTAAAACTACATAAATGTTGTTGTATGTTTTTGGCATTAAAAATTCCAAATGTCTTTATTTTTTAAAAAGTTTCTATCAAGTCATCACCTAAATTGAAATGGAAGAAATAAATACTATAATAACACCTAGAATTGAAATGGAAGAAATAATAATTATTATTATTATAATAAACGATTTTTTTGATAAAATAAAATAAAACAATGTCACATTTATCCTTGTACTTAGTCCGACTAAAAATATGGTGGCACTATTAATGTTGTGTCCGTTTATTATTTTTTTTAAATTTACTCATTTCAAAACATTTCAGACCCACATATATTAAAGTTGAAAATTCATATTTGATTTCAGAAATTTTTGATTGAAGTGTGTATAAAAATTGACTAAATTTCAATTATGTGTGTCTGGAGTTGTTTGTCATAATTTTTATTTTACAAATCTCAACAATTCAACATCTATTTTTTCTCGAAATAAATTCAAATTTAAAATATAAACTTCATATATTATAAAGAATAAATATCAATCATTAATTTATCAAAATAATAATAATCTAACAAATTCATTTAATATGACAAATGATTGTAAGAGTTGACTAAATTTTTCAATTATATACGTCAAAAATAGTAGTAATAATAGAAGATGAATCATACACTTTTATATGAAGTTACTTACTACTGAATATTCATCCAAATAAAATATAAAATAAATATTAATTAAAAAATAAAGTTATCCAACTTTTTTAATTAAAAATAAATAAAATAGGGTGATCAAGACAAAGTCACTTCATGAATTCCTTTTAATTATACACGTAAATTTCAATTTGAATAAGCATGAGATTTCAGCTTATTAATTACTTATATATTATACTAGATATAAGACCCCGTGCCAGCACGGAGCCCAATATATATATATATATATATATATATATATAATTATATTATGGAATTTGAGAAGTTATTGAAAATTTTATATGATTTTTAAAATATTTTAAATTGTTAGC
>NW_006239030.1:669701-718986 GCF_000226075.1 Solanum tuberosum | reverse complement strand
TTATATATTTATTAGTATTACAAATATAAATATAAATATTATATGTTACCTTTTTTATCTTAATTTATATGGCATTGATAGAATTTAAAGTGTCAAATAATTGTTAATTATTGTAATATATAATATGGAGTATTTAAGTCATTTATAGTATAGTAATTAATATATAATTTGTAGTATTTAAGTGGAAGGTGGTGGGGCCCACTTATAAATATATTGGATATTAGTAGTGATTCTTATTGGAACACTTGTTGAGGTGTGGTGGTTGGTTATTCTCACTTATTATATATAGTAATAGTAATAATACATGTCTTCGTCAACATGCCTACTTGTATGACAAAGGGTATGTTCGGAACTTTCTACTTTTTTCTTCTTTAGGTCTTTGTAATCTCTTGCTCTTAAAGGTGTACTTTTTTTTTTATTAGACACAAAACACCAATCAATATTTACCTAATGACTTATGTCCAATCAAAAAGTTATTCTTTTGTTGAACTGTGTGGGCCCTCATGGGCTCACTATACTATGTCGGCTCTCATTCCGTTTTTCCTTTAATAGTAGTAATAGTAATATTTTTTCATACTATTTAGTATTTTCATTATATTACATTTATTTCTTCTTGTTTTTTTTGTTGGTTATAGATTCAAAAATTATATAAATAATACTATAAATTATAATAATTAATAATATAATTATTTAAATATTATATTAAGAAATTTGATTGACTCTTGACATTCTGTTGGTACCACATAAAATGGTTAGATGATAAACATATATTATTTGAACTTGACGAAAATATTTAAAAGTTATATAAAAAAATTTGACTGACTCTTGAAATTCTATTGGTACTACATAATATGGGTTAGATGATAAATATATATTATTTGAAATTGACATAAAAAGTACAATAAATCACAATAATTTACAATCTAGAAAAAAATTAAAATACATATAAGAAAATCACTTGACTCCACAAAATCTATCAATGCCACATAAATTGAGACATGAAAAGTAACATAGTAATATATTATTTGAAAATTAAAAAGGTGCTATAAATTACAATAATTAACAATTTAATATATTTAAAAGACATAAAATGGTTAATTTTTGAAATCCTTTATATGTCACATAAATTGAAACAAAAAAAATTATAAATTACAATAATTAACAACTTATAATATTTTTAAAAATCGTATAATTTTTTTATAACTTCTCAAGTTCCATGATTTGACATAAATTGAGACAAAAAATATTACTCCATTTGTACCAATTTATGTGGCTTACTTTATTTTTTAGTCAGTCCTCAAAAAAAGGACACATTTCTATATTAAGTATTCCTCTATCCCAATTTATGTGACTTACTTTCCTTTTTAGTAAGTCCCAAAAATAATGACACATTTCTATATTAAGTATTCCTCTATCCCAATTTATGTGACTTACTTTCCTTTTTAGTAAGTCCCAAAAATAATGACACATTTCTATATTAAGTATTCCTCTATCCCAATTTATGTGACTTACTTTCCTTTTTAGTAAGTCCCAAAAATAATGACACATTTCTATATTAAGTATTTAAAATGATTTACAGCAGCACAAATTTCTATCATTCATTTTGGACCACAAGTTTTAAAAGTCTTCATTTCTGTCTTAAATTCCGTGACGAATCAAACTACCTCACATAAAATGGGACAGAGGGAGTAATAATTTAACTATAAAATGTCTATTTTACCTTAAATGAAATGATTTACAGTAGCACAAATTTCTATCATTCATTTTGGACCACAAGTTTTAAAAGTCTTCCTTTTTTTCTTAAACTTCGTGTCGAGTCAAACTATTTCACATAAAATGGGACAGAGGAAGTAACATATATTGAGCCCCATGCTGGCACGGGGTCCTGTATCTAGTATATACTACTATATATAAGAGGCTAGGGAAGCAACTGTTTGTCGACGTGCTTGCTTCCCTAGACAAGGGCAAAATGGACTTTTTCTTAATATTTTCTTAATATTATGCTTAAAAATATGTTGTACTTGGCTGTTTTATAATTGCACTCCCTAAGTACTGAAGAGAAAATGGTCAAAAACCCCTCTAACCTATGGTCGGATTTTCAACTACACACTCATACTTTACGGGGGTCCTATTACCCCCTGAACTATTTTATAAGGAAATAAATTTCACCCTAAAATGACATAGTCATTCATGTGTATTGTGGTGTAACACACGCACATGCCATGTCAGCCCCACATCAGCGCCATGTCAATGCCACCTAATAAATATAATAAATGAATTATTTTTCCTACTTTTTTTTAAATTAGTATATGCCCCATTAGAAACCCTCCATTATCATTAAGAACATCACCATTATCAAACTCACTTCTCATCCATTGACATTCCGGCAGGAGAAAAGACGGTAAAAATTTTCTGACGTGTAAAAGTTTCTATGACCAATATCTTTATCTTATTCCCCATAATTTCTCTCAAAGTTCATTGCTACACATTTTACTCATGTTGGGGGCTTATGAAGGGATATACCCAAAGTAGTATATGGGCATGCATAAATTTTGAATTCAATTTCTTTCTTTTCTTAATGTTGGTGAAAGTAGCAAACCATAAAATTAAAACATTGAAATTAATCCAATTGAAAAAAATTATGATCCAATTGAATTTTTTATGCCCCATTTCTAAAATACCCCAATTTGTGGTTAAATTCAAGAATGTGAAATTAGAATTAACATTTGAGATAAGAGCTTGTGAAGGTGTTGGAAATTGAAAATTCTATGTTTGTTTGAAATGGGTTCTGGTAAAAAAAATTGAATTTTGAGTTCTTTATTTTATTAATTTGATTTGGGAGTAATAACTAAATTTGTTTTAAGGTTCTTTGATTATGTAAGAGACGGTTAATATGTAGAATTCCTGAAGAAATTTGTAGAGATTTGTGATTAAATATAAAAATAAAGCAATAGTGTGAAAAAGAAGAAGAGGTGTAGGGTGAGTGTGAAGAAAAAGAAGTGTGGGGCGGTTGGGTTGGGGGGAGATTATTTTAATTTAATTAGAAAGAAAAAGAAAATAAAATAAAAATATGAAATAAATATAAAAACAGCCCTATTTATTCTCTTTTCACTCTCTCAAAGAGAATGAAATACACTTTCTCAGCCAACTCAGCATAAAGATTTATTTATTCTATTTTAAAACAGTTCAGGGGGGTGATAAGACTCCCGTAAAGTTTAAGTGTGTATTTGAGAATCCGATAATAGATTGGGGGGCATTTGACCATTTTCTCAAGAAAGTACAATAAATTATTTTTAAAATTATGTAAAAAAGTACTAACAACTTAAAATATTTTTAAAATCATATAAAAATTTAGATAATTTCTCAAGTTTCATAATATCACATAAATTGAAACGAAAAATTAATATATATTGGGCCCCGTGCTGGCATGAGGCTTGTATTTAGTATTAATATACTTAATATATACTCCTTTGTCCAACAATACTTATCCACTATTAACTTTGCACTCTTTTTAAGAAACTATAAATAGAAAAGATAATTTTACTATTCACTTTTTGAATATAATAAATATAATATCTTGAAAAATGTAAAAGGAAAATGTCATAATTATTGAGAAAGGTAAATTAGGAACTAAGTGTAAAATTATCCATTAATTTCATTAGGTGAACAAATATTGATTTACATCCCAAAAATGGAGTACAATAGACAATTATTGTTGGACGGAAATGGACAACTATTATTAGACGGAGAGAATATAATTAAAGATGGTGACACGTTTTAAGTGATTAATTAATATGCACTTGAAAATATGCTCAAAAACTTTTCCAAAATCTGAACAGAAAATATTGAATAGAAATACCTTATCACATGTTCAAGTGTTTAACGAATATAAACTTTAGTTGGAATCTCTAAATAAAAAATTTCTGGGAAATTCAAAAACTGTCTTATGTATTAAGCATACTATAGAATTATTTACACACTGTGGGTACATATATAACTTAAATTATTCCCTCAAAATAATAAATGCACACATGCTGTTCGACAAAATTCCAAAGAGAAAGCAATTCACTTAGTTTGTGCATAACTCAATGGAATTTCCAAGCAGAAGTGGAATAGATTGGAGTCCCTTTCCAGCTAACCATGAAAGACCCTCCATTTACATCCACACTGCAAGAACTCCTACAAGCAAACTGCTGAATAATCAAGTTTGCTTGATACAAACATGTGTTACTCAGCTTTACTTCCTCCATTCCAAACCTCCTGAAAAATGATCTCCACACATCAAGATTCACACTTCTTATGACCCTTTCCTCCCCTTCATTTCCTACTATGTTCCGAATCCCCCCTCCGTATGACACTTCTAGTGTCATCCTGTGTTGATCATCCCGCTTCATTACATCTTCCAGGCAATCAAATAATGCACTGTAGTAGAATAATGAGTCTATGAATCGGTTCACGAATAGAGGTGAATTAAGATTTGCCTCTACTTCTGATACTACCATTAGTGATGGTTGTAGCCTTCTTACAACTCTCATTGCAGTTTCTAAACAGTTGGGTATGCAAATCATTGCTCGTAGAAAGAATGCTGCATGGATTACTACCCCTTCGTCAGGTTTTATGTCGAAGTGATCTTCGGTTAGTTGGTTTCTATCTGGTAAAAAGATGATCTTGAATGAGAAGGGGAAGTTCAAGGAATTAGCAAAACTCTCTAAAGACTTGCCTGTTGCTATTACTCTTTCTTTATTGACTGATTCGATAACTGTGATCTTCATATGTTCGATTGGGTTGTCTTTTCTCTCTGCTGCTGCTTGGATCAAGGATGCCCATTGTACCCCTGTTCTGATAAGGAAATCAATTAGGTGAACTTTGGGTTTCGTTGCTACACTTTCTAGTATGGCTTGAATTCCTGTGAAATGCACTATTTGGGTGAATGGAACTTCTTGATGTAATGCTACGTATGAGGCATGGAATCTTGATGCAACACAGATACTGTTAAGTTCATCTGTTTCCGTGCAGATTTTTGGCATTATTTTTCCTGTTTCTCTATCGATCCTCTCTCCAAGTGCTTGTGCAAAATAAAAGACTGCTCTTTGCACAGGATTACCTGTGTTTGATGTAAGTAGTTGGCATTGACTCAGAAATTTCCTTGCACGGTCGTATTGCTGGTCAGAAACTTTCTCAGCTGCAGTTAGGAGGATTTGAGCAAGTTCTACGTCTTGATTATCTTCAGGAGAAAGGTCTGAGAAAGCAGAACCATAGGGATGCAAAAGATTGTTTATGTTGATGAACTTGTTGGAAGAGAACTGGATGAATCTTTCTCCAGCTAGCCTCATGATTTGTGTAGCTGAGAGCTTCTGGTGCACGTTGGCTCCATCATTCACATCTCTAACTTTAACCCCTTCAGTATTCTTGCGCCTTCTCGGATTGTTCCTCAGCAATTCAAAAGGAGCTAGAGATAGAAAAGGTACCTCGTCCACGTCGCTTCCTGTTTCTAGATCACTGAGCTTTAGTTTTCCTTGACTTAATTCACCTGCATAATGGGCAGCATGCACATTCATTTCTTCTTCTTGTTTATTCATTTCTTGTAATTGTTGATTGACTGCATATTCTTGATGGAACCCATAGTTGGCACAGAAGTTCTGGATATCTGTGGAATCCTCCATAACTGATGAGTGATTTCAACTCTTTGCAATATCTACTCTACAACCTCTGATAGAGCCATCACTCCCTGGGATTTGGTTGGAAGTGAATGATGCAAGATGGAACAAACAAGGGATTGGTCATATCAGAACTGAGAGTAATTTGCAAGCGCCTCCTGATCCGCTAAGGTTAGCAGCAGGTAATATTATTGATATTTCATCAAATCCCAAGTTTATAATTACAAATTAAAGCTGTGCAACTGGCTGATGATGGGACTACTTGAAATTTTTGAGAGATCAACCCTTAATTAAAAAAGAGCATATTCAGCTGAATATAATATGACAGACTGTGACGTAAACCTCTAAAAGAATTGGCAATATCGATTAGTTTCACAGAGTTATTATCATCTAAAAAAAATGCAATTGTATATCTTGTTAATCTTTGTGTTTAAGATGTCAAAGTAATATTGCTGGCTTTCTAGAGTTTTAATAAGAATAGAAAGACAAGAAAAAAAATAAGACATGGCACTAAGGACAATGTGATTTATGACCCTTCTTAAGAAATTCAGCCTACCTACTTTTGGACATACTGTACTTTTGCTAGGTAGTCATTTTCTAAATGGAGATGGTGACAGGTTATGTGAATAACAATCGGATAACTGTTGAAGAAAATATAAGACTACCTAAAAATGAATTGCAGACAAGCAAATGGGCATCTCACCAAAAAAATAAAAATGCAAGAACCTGTGCACAAAATTAACAAGGCCACCCTCAAGATTCTTTTCTTTAAATAAAGAACTGTGTGGAAATTAGCTCATTTATTGGATTTGTCTGTCCTTGTGCTAGTCATGGTTACCTTTTGTTTTTTTTGCTAAGGTAAAGATTTAATTAAATGGTACCAAGATGGTACAAAAAAAGAAACAAAAACCACATATAACAAAAAACAGCCTACTATACTCTTATTCCATATACTGGTTCAAACTATCCATTAAGCTACTATACACCAGAAGTAAATTTTTTGTAAACATCTTATCTTAATTCTAGAAAATTTGAGTTCTCTGTCGTTCAAAGCAAGCCTTGTTCAGCTCCAGCACTATTGTCCATAAGATGCTCAATGGAGTAGTTGTCTACTTTATCTCTTTTGGTATCACCTGCCACTGCCATCCTTCCAGTAAACCTTTCACATTTTGAGACATCACCCATGTAATACCACAAAGGTTTAGGAATAACTACCAACATTCTCTAGAAAATCTGCAATGGAGAAAAAGGTTCTCAACTGCGCTGATTTGCACAACTTGTAATTACGCCTGTTGCACTGACTTAGTACAACTACTTTATACAATATACTGTTTACCCATCAAACAAAAAAAGGTGATCAACTGCTTTCCAATCTTCTTGACACAGGTAGCATCTACTACATAGGTCAAAACCTCTCTTCTGCAAGTTATTTTGAGTTAAGCATACTCCCATGTTGCAACCTATCCAAAAATGCTACTTTAACAGGAGCTTTTGTCTTCCATATCATCCTCCAAGGCCAAGAATTATCCCACTGACATGTCTTTATCAACATACTAAAAAAAATTCTTGTCTTTACTTGCCCACCAAATCAGGATGTCCACTCTGATCAATATAAACTGATTCAAATTGTTGAAGCAACTGACAAAATTCTTGTATCTCCCAATCATTCAAATTCCTCCTGAACCTTAGCTGCCAACCAGATTTAAAATGAAATTCAGCAGTACTGAGCAGTTAAACAGAGTAGGAGGCTTATATTTTAGACATTCATCACCAACCCACAAATCTGTCCAGAATCAGTCCAGTAAATTGACTGAAATCTTCCCAAATTTTATTTTCTGTTCTGTAAGAAGTTCATCAACCCAATTCATTTGGGGAATTTTTTGGTAAAATGATAAACCAGAAGCATGATATTTGTGATGAGGTTATACCTTTTGGGACCATAGGACTTCAAAGTTTTCTCTTCCTTTTTTTTCAGGCCTAATCATAGGTGTCTATTGTAATGCCGCAGTTAACATATTCGATCTAAAGGTATAGGAGTAGTTATTAACCAAGCCATGTCCAGTCTCCCGCACTTCTTGAAGTATGCGACTCTCAATGAGGACCTTTGTTTCTTCTGCCCACTCTTTGTTCACAAGGTGCTCAAAACAAAGGAGGAAGGGTGAACAACAGGTACCACAAGTCCACTATCCCAGAAATATGAGTTTAAGAGAAAAAATCTAGATTTTGGTAGCGTGGAGATGCCTTATGGTCTGTTAATGGTGTACAACTGAACTGAGAAAGTAAGCATCCTATTTGTTTCCTCAGTAAGGTAAATTGTTTTCTTACAATAACTTCCAAATAGATAGAGAATGAATTGGTGTTCCCTTCCACCCAATAATGAGGCCTTTCCCATCCTTTTGAAGATCACAAGAACTGCCTTGGCCAAATTGCTTGAGAATCAGATGAGCTTGATACCAAGCTGACTCACTAAGCTCTTCTTCCACCATACCAAACCTTGCAAAAAATGCTCTCCATACTTCAAGCTTCACATTCCTGGTGAACCTGTCCTCCCCTTCAGCCGCCACGATGTTCCGAATACCTTCACCAAAATACACCCCTTCAATCGTTGTTCGACATGGACTGCCTCGATCCATGCAGTCCTCGAAGCAATCAAAAAATGCACTGTAAAAGTAAAGTGTCTCAATAAAGCGGTTTAAAAATGATGGTGAATTATGGTTTGCTTCAACTTCGCCAACAACAATAATTGTTGGTCCAATACTTCTGACTACTTTCATCAAATTATCCAAACAATCTGGTCTTAGTAGCATTGTCCTTAGTACAGAGTTGCAATAAACAGCCACAGTCTCATCTGTTTTAATATTGACCGACTCTTTCTTGAAATCTTTCATGTCCGAGACAAAAACTATATCAAATGAAAATGAAAGACCTAAGGACTTGGCGAAACTGTGTAATGTGTTGCTTGTTACTTCAAAGTTCTCTTTTTCTGTGCTTCCAACTGCAGTTATCTTAAGAAGTTCAATTGGACTGTCACCTTTTTCTGCAAGAGCTTGTATCAAGACTATCCACTGAATTCCACTTCTGATATTAAAATCAATCAAATGGATCTTTTTTGCGCTTCTGACATTTTCAACAATTGTTTGAACTCCTGCAAATTGCATCACTTGACTGAAGGGAATTAGTTTGTGGCAGGTCAAGAATGCATAGTTGGTACCTAATGACATAGTTTTTATATACTTGAGGTGGCGATCTTCATCCGTACATGTGTATCTTCCAGTTGATCGATCAATCCTTTCTTCTAAAGCTTTAGCAAAATAGAAAGAAAGTCTCTGGACTGGATTACCTGAATCAGATGCCACCCACATACAACGAGAAATCAATTTGCTAGCTAGATGGAATTGCTGATTATTCACTTCTTCTGCTGCAGCTAGGAGGAGGTGGACAAGTTCCACGTCCCTTGTTTCCTCCATACAAAGGCCTGAGAGTGCCGAACCATAAGGGTGGATAAACATAGAAAGACCATCTAGCCTTTGGGTGGAGTACTGTATGTACCTGTTCAGACATAATATGATCAAGTAATTAAAAGTGTGCTTGCTCTAACATCTTAACTTTTATAGATGAGATGGTCGCATACTTCAACTTGGTATCGATCAAGGTATGCAAAGATCTAAAAACTTAAAACTTTAAGTTGAGATAGTCACACAATTTTGGCAGTACCTTTCTCCAGCAGCCCTCAAGATCTCTTCCATTGGCAACTTTTGGCTGTTACCTAAGCGAGCCTCACAACTTAGTGCATTAGTGCTCAAGTTTTCCTCACTCGATTTCTTGCTCAGTCTGCCATAATTGCTCAGTAGCTCCAAAGATGCTAATGAAAACGGCTTTGGTTTTTCATTGCTAGAGTTGCCAGGTTCTGGTACTTGAGGCCGGAAATCATCATTCTTTGGTGCTTCAATAGTGGATTGGATTTGAACCGGTTGCAAGGGCATGACTGTGTTGGTGGGGAAATGATTTTGCGTCCAATCTGATAGACTTTGTTGCTGATCTTCCAATAAGTTGGTTCTAACTTGTTCATCAGATGTATTCTCTTCATTGTTAAGGCCACAAATGGAGTAAAGAGAATCAATATCTACACAATCTTCTTCGATGCCATTGACCACTAATTCACTTCTCTCATATCCTTTAAGATGAAACTGATCATCCTGGAAATCACTAAAAATATCATTGGAGATTGAGACGTTGGTCATGGTCTAAACTCCAGGACGAATTAGTGGTACCCTTAACAAAGTAGCCTCGAATGGCTTTATAGTTTCAGGAGTACTGTCTGAAAATCAGCACCATGTAACTTCTTGGATATATTTTGAGTAAAGTTCTTTTGATGGCTATGGGAGCTTGACAATAGTGAAAGTGAACTCTTTTGAGAGTAAAAACTTATGGATACATAGTGTTTTCACTAAATGAATATATATGAATGACATTTGTTTGCATATAGACTTTATCTCGTTTACCTATGATGAGTTGATACGATTTGGTGTAAACATCGAGGAGCCAATAAGATAACCTGGTCATAGAGAGATTAATGCCACATTTTAAACTATTGGTTCAGTGTGATGTTTCCATGGCAACAAGCAGAAGATTCCAGATGAAAGAATACACATCCCAAATAGATTACCATTGTTTCCATCTTTAAAGAAACTTCAATCATGTATATATATATGCATGTGGACAAATGCATAATTACAATCAGAAACAGATTAGAGCGTAATTAGTGACATATTTGGAGGGAAAGGAAAATATTAATCGCAAAACAACAAGGGACTAGCTATAAGCCCCTGAAATATTTACATCGAATCAATAAACATATGACATGTTCTTGCTAAATCATCCGTGAAATAGGATGCTTTTCTCATATCAATTCATCATTTAACCGCATTAAATTCATGTGGTTTGGTATAAACATCGGGTATGACATACTCAATAACTCTACCAAAAGTAGAAATTACACAAAAAGGAAAATACAATATGTCCAAATTCAGACCTTCTCATCATTGTTCCTAGAGTCACCAACAATATTGTCAACATCAACAACTCTTCTACCAAACATTACATAAACAACCCAAACAAGACTTTTCACAATTTTGATCATACCAATTGTAACAGTTAAATAATACAACCACCAACCAACAAAATCAGCCAATCCAATACTAATCAATAAGTCTCTTTTTTTCTCCACCACAACCACTAAAAACTCAACTTCATCTCTCAATCTCCACCACCAAAGTCCACCAAAACTCATTGCCAATGCTGCCTTTTCAATCCATTTATTCTCCCTTAGAATGCCAAAAACTGTGTCATCCACCACTGGCTTCACAAAAATATTGGACCAAAAGAACATTGTCTCATTTAGTCCCAAGAAGAATATAGCTCTTGTCAAAAATCCCCTTTCATAACCAATTTCATAAGCATCAACTCCAGCAGCTATACTACCTGTTAGAACATAAATTAACCTCTTAATAAACTCCGTCGATACGTAATAATAAGTTTTTTTATACGTGTCACGATACGATTTCTAGACTCACATCGACTAAATATATCATACATTATAAATGTAGCTAAAATAATAGAGTAACACTTTATCTCTCCTTTGACTTCTTAGATCATTTAGTAAAGTTTTAAGGATGTACTTATTTTCGAAAAAACTTGTTAGATTTTCTATTTTATCGACTTGACACATATATTTGAAAGGCGGGAAAAACACGTTATATTCAAAATTATATTCTCAACACGTACCTTCAATGCCTAAACCAACGCAAATTTGCAATATGCATACGAAAAACCACGCAGTGTATAATCGCGGTCTCGAGACAGGCTCTAGGGTACGCTTGATAAAGCAAGAGGTACCACCGGTTAAGGTATGAGAAAGTGCAGCAACACTGATAATAGAAACAAGAACATGTAGTAAAATAGGGTTAACTTGAAGAAAAAATTTGATTAGTAAATCACAATTAATTGTAATTTCTGTTGTTGAATAACCTACAAGATCAATAAGATAATGTGCAACAGATAGCCTAGAAAGTATAAGAAAAGAAAGAGGAAAAAGAAGACTAAGAAGAATAGTTGTAAAAAATTGAAATGGTTCTCTCAATAAATTTGCAAAAGAATCCATGAGAAAATACTAGAAAAAATTTGAATGAATTCTTGTTGTATATGAAAAAAAAAATGAAGATAAGTACTATATATGTTCATGAAGAATGAATTTGAAAATAATACAAATTCTAAGAAGTGGTTGTCACGATGTCTATGTCTATCAAGTTTGGTTAAATAAATATAATTATAATATAATGTTTGTATGCAACGAATCAAATAATAATGTGTGTGGTATTAGTTTAGTCTTTATTTTAGATTATTTAGGAAGGGACAACATGTAGTTTGATGCTTTGATGATAATTGATATATGGTCTAATATTTGTTTATTTGTTTCCCATCAACTACCAATAGATATATTTTTGAGAAGTGTAGAATGGATATTTGGTAGATTATTATTGCAATTTTTAAAAATTGACAGTCACCTAATTTACGAAGAAGTTTGTTTATATGGAAACACTAAAGAGGTGGAATGTCATAGAAAGTTGATGTGTCATGTCACCAAATTAAAAAAAGAGGGAAGAAAATGTTATCAAATTAAAAATAATTTTTTTTAAATTTTTTTATTTTTTACATCTCTTGTGTGGTCCACAAAGTACTCATCTGAAGAACAGAGACGGTGACGCAACAAAGATTATAACAGCTACGGGTTATCTGAATTTCAAAAAAAGATTTTGGCTGACATATTAATTATAGTCTTATTAGGTTTCAATTCAATCTAACGCAAAGTGAAGGTGGGACTCTTTCGTTAATGAAAGTGGTGGTAGTATTAAAAAACATAAAAGAGATTATTATTTTTTTGTATATTGATTGAATAAAAATATTTATATTATTAAGTAATTTGAAAGATAATTTTTTTTTTAATTTGGGGCTTGAACTATATGGCGAGTCAATATCTTCAATTCAAACATAGTTTTTTCCGTTACTAATTTATGTGTCATATAAGTTTCTTATTGTTTGTCCCAAAAAGAATATAATGTTTTTTTTTTATTTAAAAAGTAATTTAACTTTAGATTTGTCATTTTACTATGAATTGCTTATAACTTGTAGTTTTGAAAATTATTTAGTTGAAAACTTACCTTGTTGATCCCTTAATTTTATTATTTTGATCGTGAAAATCGATTTAACCAATAAATCAGACCCGATGGAAACTTAGAGTTGGTTTGGATTGACTTAAAAAAAGTAATTTTTAAGTTAAAAAATAAAAAGTCAAACTAAAATGACTTTTAAGTCAAAAAATAAAAAATAGGGGGAGACCTAATTTGGTTTTTGACTTATTTTAAGTTATTTTTTTATATTTGTCAAACACTTCCAGAAGTCAAAAATTGACTTAGAGCCTGTTCGGATTGGCTTAAAAATGTAGCTTTTAAGTCAAAAATAAAAAGTCAAACTGAAATGACTTTTAAGTCAAAAAATAAAAAGTAGGAGGAGACCTACTTTTGGTTTCTGACTTATTTTAAGTCATTTTTTACCTTGCCAAACACTTCATAACTTATTTTAAGTTATTTTTTATATTTGCCAAACACTTCCAGAAGTCAAAAACTGACTTAAAAGTAGGTTTAACCGACGTTTAAGCCAATCCAGCGGACTCTTAAAAATAGGTTTGATCAACTTTTAAGTCAATCCAAACTATTTCTTACACTGTTGATCCCTTATTTTTATCACCCAATAATTTTGCTGGTAGTTTACTTGGTCTTTTCTTGACCTGTCTCATTATCATCTTTTATTTTTTGAAAAATGGGTGTTTTGCATATAATTTTATTTTTTTGCTACATAATTTTCATATTGTTATATATAATAAATTAGTTATTCCTAGTGAAAATGAACTGTTTGTGTGGTTGGAAGCATGTACCATTTTAAAAGATTGAGGATTTTACTATAAAATTGAACGAATAAAACTATTCAAAGAGGAGGGGACTTCAACTTATTTACATGAGAATTCGACCATTCCAATTTTTATTTATTTTTATCCCTCCCTCCGAGTTTTCATCTTTTTATTTCTTTATGACTCAAATTTATAATTTTAAAGTTGAAGGTGAATGATGCATAACACATGCAATCACCTCTTGTCCAATTTGATACAATATGTAGGGTCATTTGGTAGAATGTATTAGAAAATCTAATGTATGTATTAGTCATGACATTATTTAATCTTTTGTTTGGTAGGATTCTGAACCTATGTATTAACTAATATATGTATTAGTTGAATATATACCATATTCAATATTATTTTATAGGGTGTATAATAATACATAGCAAACCATGATATTAGCAATACATAGGGTATTAAAACACAAATAAGCATATATAAAGAAATAATTAGTTTTAATGCATCAAATCAAATCAAATAGTGAATAAGAAATAGGATTCTAATATAACTAATCTCGTCATTATTCACATATATCAAATATTATTCTTATATACTTTATCAAAAAATAAATAAGTAAAAAGAAAAATTAGAGACAAGTTAAAAGGAATAAATGAAGTAGTAATTAATTTGTTCTGACCCTTTGGGGTGGCCTAGTGATTTGAGCTTGAGACTTCTATGTTAGAGGTCTCAAGTTCGAAATCTCTTGCCAACAAAAGCAATGAGTTTGCCTTCTGAGTTGAGAGTTGAGCTTGTTGCACCGGACTTGCTTAGTGCGGATTACCTAATTTGCACGCTATAGCATAGGAACAAAAATTTTAACTTGTGCATACCCAAAAAATAGTGATTACAACTTTCCCTCGTCATAAAAAATAATTAATTTGTTCTGATGGCTATCCATGACAACGACAAATCAATCCCATTAAACGCATTGTTTAGAAATTATTGGTTCGCAAAATGGCCAAACATATTGTATACTATTAAGAAATAGTGATTGTGGGTTATCGTTTTTCTCAAATTGTGATGGTGGGGTTATTATTTTTTCCTATCGAGGGGGCCACTAGAATTTGTAAGTGAAAAGATTTTGAGCTTGTCATACATTTTTCAATTAAAATTAAGAATAAATTATGATAAAACATAATGGAAAAAGTAAGTTTGAACCATAGAAGAGATATTTCAAATCAAAAGTATAATTAGAAGTAATATTTAAACTAATAACAAAAAGGATATTTAATCCTTTTTCGTTATTGGTACCTTCCACTAGATTAGAGTCTATAATGATTCCAATCAGTCCAACTAAATGCATGGTGTTTGGCTCACTCCAAAAAATATACTACATTTATTCTGAATTTACTAACTTAAATAAGATTGATTCGTCTTTGTATGTTTTTTGTTAATTAATCTCTTTAAACTAGAAGGTTGTTTAAATAATAAGTATCTTCCATCTTTAATTCAAAGATTGTAAGTTTGAATCATAAAAAAAAAAAGAAAGTGAAAGCTCCTAAAAATGGATATAAAAAAATCGTAACACTAAAAAATCTTAGTAGTACACTTGATTTGCTAACTCAACTCTCACCTTATTGTAAGAGTTAATTCGTCTCCCCATCTTGAAATCCTCTTTCGATTTCTCCGCTAAATTGTATAGGTGGAGGCATTATGTATAGGCGGCTTTAGGCTCTATCCCCCTACACTTGGAAGAAGTTGTGAGGATCTACAGAGTGTAATTTTAGAAGATTTGTTTGTTTTTTCTGAAAAAAAGTGAAACAAACCATAAAGGAGTTTGGAATATTTGGCACAAATTTTGAAAAATGATGGGATGGCGGCTCTATCAAGGATTTGCACCTCAAAAGCAGCGTGTATCTATTGAATATAAAATTATTTTATCTTGTACTTAATTATAAATATTAATTAATCCCGATAATTATCTATTTTCTAAGTATATGAAAAATTATTCTATATATGTATATTAGGATAAGTTTTGTGTGTGATGTTATATTCTAGTTCTAGTTGTAGATAAAAGGAGAGTAGTTTATGATAGTGGAAAAGGGTGAAAATGATGAATAATATTCCATATTGGCACAGTACAGTTATTATTGTTGAGTGGAAATGTTAGCTCTACAATTAATGACATTCATAAAGATAGGACTGAAAACTACTTGTTTAACGTGTAGTTTTGGCATTTATCTATACCCCTACTATCCATTTTCCATGTCACGTTTTATTTTGTATATGAATATTTTAAATATTTATTTTTAATAAGAACGACAAATAAAATGAATCGGCGAAAGGGAAGAGTAGTAGTTCATTCATTTTCTCTTTCCTAATCAATTGGAGACCTCCAATATTTCTTCTCACTTCATTCATACACCTCCATTTTTGTTCCTCAGGTAGAAGCCCAAAACATAAAAACAAGAAAAAGGAAGATCACACAGTCATGGGTAGAAGTAAGCCAACAAAATCACAATCTAAAACTTCAAGATTGCTACAACCACAATTTCTTGCCTCAAAAAACAGGTGATTCACTAAACTTCCAATTTCCAAAAGCTCTAAAAGTTAGCGTTTTGTCATAGATTTTGAGAATTTATCTGTTTGGTCATGAAATTTCAAAATATGATCTTTTAAGTATTTTCAAGTTTTTGGGACTTTCACTCACAAAACTTGGCGTATATTTATAGTTTGGTCATGGTTTTTGGCATCTCTTTTTGTTAGCATATATAAAGGGGACTTTTTTCTGTTTTTTTTTTTCTGACAGCTCTGAGTATTCTTCTCATGTTAGAAAGATGGCTCAGAAAGTTGTTATCACAGTGCAAATGGAAGCAAAATCTTTAAAGCAGAAAAATGAAGGGCCTCCTTCAGATTGTTGGTCTTGGAGAAAATATGGACAAAAACCCATTAAAGGATCCCCTTACCCCAGGTAGATTTACAATTCTCTCTCCCCACCCTACCCCCACACCCCCACAAATCTAAATATTTTAACTGTTTAATACATGTAGAGGCGAATTCAAGATTTAGAGTCTGTTGTTCAGAATAAGTATGATCTTGATGTATTTGGTATGAGTTATTAGTTACTTTCTGAAAAATGTTTTTTGTGTTTGATTGAATCAGTAATATGAAACTAAAATTTGAGATAATTTCGAAGGAAAACGAAAAGATAAGATAATCCTGATGTATTTTGCTTGAAAATGTACATTTCACCTAACATGTATGATTTTGGGTACAGGGGTTACTACAGATGCAGCAGTTCAAAGGGTTGTTCAGCTAAAAAACAAGTAGAAAGGTGCAGTAAAGATGCATCTTTGTTCGTCATCACATATACATCCAGCCATAATCATCCTGGTCCAAATTTGCCTAAAGACTCTGTTACACAAGAGCAAATAGTGGATCAACATGTGTCCCTCGAAGACAACAACGATGATGATGATGATAATGATGATACACAAAGCTGCAAATCCCCATTGAATAGTACTACTACTGGTACCAGTATTCCCCAAGGCATACTTGAAGAGAATCTGTTCAGTGACAGTTTCTTGGGAACAATTTCATATGATGATTTTCTGCCTCTTTCTTACCCTCAACTAATGAAATTTCCAAAATCCGAGTTGTCGGAAGAGAATGACTTTTATGATGAATTAGGAGAATTGGAGCTACCTCCATCTTCTACATCCTTCGCGGGCATTTTTGAGGAGGCAATCCTTGTAGATCCCTCCTCTTAGTAAAATGCAGGTATCAGTCACAGTTTCAGATAGGTTAGTAGGAATTGATTTCTCACAGTCACTCGACTAATAGTTATTGTATGAGATAATAACTATTAGTTGAGTGATCATCTGACAAATCAACCGCTTGTAGTAGTGAACTATTAAGTTTGTGAATTCCTTGATGGATTTTGTTGCCATTATGTCACTTGGCATATTGTATATAAAGATATCACAGGAAGGAGCATCAAACATTTTATTTGAGGGTGCACTTTTGTAGCCATGTAAAGGAAACTCAGTTATTTGTATTTTTCAATAGAATGAACATGTTCATTTATCTGTTTTTAACTTTTAATTTTGCAGCATGTTGTGTTAACCTGATTCTTGTTTTTGTCTTGTGAGTGAAAAGATTTTGTTGATTTATTGAATTTGGAACTCAGAAAAGTTGTTCATTCTGGTGCTATATGTTGGTAAAATGATGCACCCAATCGTGCGCACGCTAAATTATTTAACTATGTAACTAAAACCTTCCACCAATATAAGTATCGAGTAACTTTACCGACAGGTAACTGTGTATCTTAAGATTGTGAATTTCTTGTTCATTTGGCACATTGTAAGTAAGATACTCACAAAAGGAGCATTGTACTTCCACTCTGTAGCCATGTAAAGGAAACTAGGTGCTTTGATTATTCTATAGGGTGGATACTTTTCTTTCCATTTCCATCTGTCAAAGCATTTGTAGATAAAGTTATTTGATCCCTACGTTGGTGAGGAATAGTAGATACCCTATGGAATTAATAAATGTGTGCGTAACTGCCTCAAACCCTATTGTTATCAAAAGAAAAATAGGGTGGACACCTTTGCCTATTTGTTTTAAGCTTGCAACACGTTATGTTGACATGATCCTTCTTTATATCGAACACATGAAACAATTTAGTAAATTTCAAACTCAAAATTGAAATCTTAAGGTATGAGTAAAATAACTTTAAAATATTCATAAAATCCTCATCTATCTTCAAACTTGGATGTAAGGGACGTTTTGTTAATAATGGTGGTAGTTACGCTACTGACAAACTTTAGCTTATGCATACCTCGATTATTTCATCAAGTACGTGCTACTGACACATCACATTATTGGGTGCGTCAGAGACATTATACAGTCCAAACCTTCGATTTTCTTTTCTGTTTGTCTTTTGTCTTGGTTTTTGGGGGACCACTGAGGCACCCAAATCCCAAGTGTTTTCTTTTGCTAGACTATAGTGTTCAAATGTAGACACATTTTTCATGGAGTGGTTTAACTTGATGGGGAAGATATTAGTAGATTATACTAATAGCCAATAGGCATAGAGTAGATGTTGCTTCTTTGGAATTTTTCTGCACTATTGGTTTAAAATGGGTATATGTTCTTATGCCAGAATCTGCATCTTATATATAGGAGGTTTAAGGCCCATGCTCATGAACCCAAGGATAAGGATTGAAGATATTTGTCTACTAATGAAAGTGTCTTTTTCCACATACAGTGACAGTACAGTAACTTACATGTAACTAGTCCCCTCAGCTATGGCCTATGGGCATTGAGTTTTTTCTCCAGAAAAACATCGACTTATGTTGGAGAAAGGTTCTTAGAAGGGAGAATATCTGGAAAGCCCATCCCTCTCCTTCTTACAAAGACAACGGAAAAGACTATTTCCTACAGAAAATGGCAACTACTGCCACAAGGAGGTTTGAGAAACAAGCATTTATGAATGGCTGGAAATTCCCAACAAAAAGGATCCTGATCATGATGTAATGCATGACAAAAATGATCCAATCTAAATAATTATTTGTTGGTTCTACCACATAAAAACGCTCTAATAGAACTTTAGTGATGAAGAAACTGGGATCCCAGACATAGCCTTAATCTTAGCTAGTAACATCACCTACATAGATCTTCTTCTTTCGTTTGTACTCTATTTTTTGCCAAGTCTACATGTATTCCAAGAGATAGTAAGTCATTCAAGACAACTTCCTGTGATTACAAATCTACCTAAGCTCTTTTAACAACTTCAACCATTATTGTTCCACACCTAAAGATCGATGCATCTGGAAGTCTATTATGACATGACCAAATGATCTGTAGTGACCTTTCATTTTTATCTTCTATGTATGCTACTTGCACCTTTCGTCTAACATGGTCATTCTAGTCTTGTATGACCAATATGTTGGGCCTTAGAGGCCTGACATTCACTCTCATATAGCACTGTCTACCTTACAACTGATCCACTGAACTTGCCTATTTTGTTTTGGTAGGTATATCTTCCTCTCACACAGTACTCAAAGTAGACAACTAACTAGTTTTGTGCTAGACGTCAACCTACCGCAACCCTTCTTTATCAAGGCTTGGAAACCAACAAGTTGAGCAACCTCACACGGCAGAATTATTAAGGTCTAACATATAACTAGAAGACATTCAGTAATTCACACTTGAGGGATGGGAAAAGCTTCATCAGAGGTTCAACAGATGAGACTCTGCTGAAGCAATAACACCCTCCAATGACAAAACTTCCAGCAGAAAAACACAGATAAAAAATTGACACTCCCCAAAGAATGTACTCATAGAGAAAAGGAAAACAATCACCAAAACTGGCTCAACTGCACAGCAAATAGGGAAAATCAAATAAAAAATGAGAGATGAAAAATTAACTAGGGGCAGGGTGGCATACATTTATGAGACACCAAAATATTCCTGTATACAATTTGTTCCCAGATATCTCTGGTCATGATTACTGCATATGGAAAATATATCCTCATTGTACTTTCTTGAATCTAAACAATGTGCAAGAGCATATGTCAACAATTTTTAGCAGGCTTTCAAGCCTGTTCCTTTTCACGAATTGCCTTATAGCACTGGAGACTGCAAAGAGGTAGTTTTGTCTTAGAATCACGATACTTGTACGGATTCACGCAGGAAGGACCAGCACATTGCTCACGAGGGGGAGGGTAACTGCAATTCAGCAATAAAAACACAATCCAGAACCCCTTAGCAACTTAAATAGTGCTTCATTCATGTAGCAAATCAAAGATATCCAGGCTCCATCTCCTGTTTCCAATTTCATAGAAAACAAAAAGAAGTGGAGATGGAGAAAACCCTTACCTGCAAGGTTTAGAGTCAAAAATATGAGGTAAACCCATATCTTCAGGAAATGTCACAACAGTCCCAGTAGGGCCCATAACCACTCTGACAGTGCTTTTTGCAAGCATCTGCTCTTTGGCAGCCTTCTCCTGGCAGATAGACGTTAATTAATTGTCAGCTTCGTAACTTCACTACAAAAGGCAATGTACCTACCAACAAGCAGTTTACCTGAGCCAACTCTTCCTGCCGCTTCTTTATTTTATCTTCTCGCTTCTTCCTGTTAGAATCTTGACCTAGGATTTTCCTAATTGCCTCAGCCTGCAAATTCCAAAAGGTTATGCTCATTTCATCATCATATGATCTTAAAAGAGCACATACAGTAAGAAGGAAAAGAAACAAGTGAAACCTCTGATTCACGAGCAGCCTTCTCATTTTGCATTCTACGCTTCTGAGCAGCCTCTGCTTTCTTCAGTTGCTGCTCAACATCAGTGAGCTTCTCCTTTTGCTCTGTCGTAAAGCAAAGATGGCAAGACAAATTTGAAAATCAGGAAAGAGTACTAGAGCAAAGAAATACGACTGGAACATATAAGTAACTACAGGGTATTACTTCGAGGTGGAGCCGGTGGTAAACCATTAGGGAACTCAATCTGACTCACAGTAGAAGCAGCAGAAGAATCCTTGCTAGATAGAAGAGCTCGTTGTCGTGTTGTAAGAGTCATTTCTCCTCTCATCGTATCGATCGATGAATCTGAGGATTCCTTCCTTTGTTTCTGCTTCTTTTTTCCTTCAGCCTCACCATCAGACACGAACTCTTCCACCTCATAAGCAGTGTCCTCAGAACCTTGCTCAGATTTCTTCCTTGACCTTCCCACATTTTCATCCTTTTCAAACTTGCTAACCTTTGAAACCCGGGAAACACTTCTTTTGTTGGTCAATTCCTCCTCAAAATCTTTATATCCTGAAATCTTCGAGGTTTTAAGCTTCTCCAAGTATCGAATCTCATCATCTTTCTCATCCTCATCAAACCATTCCGATACACGCCTCTTTGGCACCCTCTTACTCTTACGAGTTGGATCTGATTTGTCACTCCCTTTTTCGAAGGCATTCGTCATTGGCGTCTTCCCCATATCGCCTTTGCCAGCAGCAAAAGAACCTTTGGGCGAATCTCTCGACATAATTCCTTGCAACCCACTTTTCTTTTCCGAAAGACCGTCTTTGCTTGATGTGTCCTAAAATAGAGAGGAAAAGGTTAATTGGACAGCATTGAAGTTTTATTACAGTGATAATAGGACAAAAAAAATAAATGCCAAAGATTTACTAGCAATAGAAGTAGATTTCTTCCTTTGGTAAATTGCAATTAATCACAATTTGCATCATCTAGAGTTTGGCACTAGTATCCAAAACTGTATCCAACACAAGGCAAAGGGTTGACCTAAAACCGCTGGTTTTCTACCACAAGCAAATTCCTAGCTAATACTTCGGGGCTAAATTGAGTAATTTTTAACTTATTCTTAATCTTTGATTCTTATGCACTTCAATGTTTCTGTTCCCTAATAAACCTACAATAATGCAACATCTATCTACATGTTTTCCTTTCCAGTTTCTGAAAGTATGTTAGAGAGGAACGAGTAGAGCTGTGAAACAGAAAATCTCATGTGGCTCACCTCCTTTTCAAAATAATGAAACCAAATAATTCTGAGGGAGACTACTTTAAAGAACACAAACTAAAAATCCAAGTGGATTTAAAAAATCCAAATAACTAACTACTTGAGAAGAAACACGTGATAACCTGTGAAGTGGATTTCTGACGTGGCTGCGAACCATCCAAGGCTCGTGCATTTGTAGACAAACCACCACCATATGCACCATGAGAATCAGTTTTGGTTTGAATGGTGCGCGTCACACCCCCAACTTTAAGCTTAACCTTTTTCAGCTTGCTATCATTGCCAACACCATCCTGCACAGTTCCTGGTTGCCTAAGAGAAGAACCATGCTGGGAATATGTATCATCTCCTGGATCTCCATTACTATATAATAGACTAGATCCTCCATCCTTAGTCTTCTTAAAAGTGTAGTCCTCATCCACTCTGGAAGCAGAGCCTCTAGACATGCAATGATTAAGGTTGAACATTTTACGTCCAGCATTGGCATCATCAGTGTTCTCATCACTGGAAACCCTACTAAAATCATCTGAAACTGGTGTTAAGGGAGACTGATCACGGCCTTCATGAAGAAAAGGCTTCTCTGGTCTAGGTCGCCGCAACATGAGGCTTCTTTTCTTTCTAACAGTAGCATTGAGCCCTTCAAATCGAGTTCCACCAGATTCATCCATGACATGTAAAACGACTAGGGCCACCAGGAACACGTGTATTAATCACGGCAAAAAGACAACTTGCTAAATGAGTTTGGTAATTGTTGCACCAAACTGGAAACTGCAAGAATTCAAAGATATGTCATTTATTAGCTAACTCATTTATGTAGAGAAACATCAATAAGTAAAAACAATTTAACAAGAAGTTCCTTACATTCAGCATTTAATTTATCTTAAGATGCGTCTAGGGGATGCAAAACCCATACATGTAGTAGACATGAACCCACTAACCCACTACCTAGACCGTCTCACTATCACCCTTTTTTAACATCACACGAAATTCAACATATCAAGCAACAAACAAAATGGTAAGGAAAACTATCATCTTGATACAGTATTGATCCATGCATTTAACAATAACTAAGAAACATGAGACTGTAATCAATTAGAATATCCAAAATTTCCACAATACAGGGAATGAATGTACCCTCGATAAAATGCAAGTATCAATATAATGTCATAGAGCTTTGAGGAATGTTTTAATAGCCTTAAAAAACTCCACCTACGTGCAAAGACAAATCATCAACAAGATGTCATAGGATTTTTAGTAATGAATTAATGGACTTAAGAGGCAAGTTTTACAGAGTGGTAGTTAGGCCAACTATCTTGTATGGGCAGAGTATTGGTTAGTTAAGAACTCTCAGAAGATGAGAGTTGCAAAAATGAGGATGTTAAGGTGGATGTGTGGGATGCTAGGAGAGACAAGAATAGGAACTATGTTGTTCAAAGATGTCCACGGGTGCGTGTTGGATTATCTAAAAGTAGTGTATTTTTGGAGAATCCGACACCGGTGCGACATCAAAAGTGAAGAGTCCGGAAAACTTAGATTAGGAATGAAGATACCCGTGAAAAAGTGGGAGTGACTTTCGTTGGGGACAAGAAGAGGTAAGTGTGAGAGAGATAGTTTGGCCATGTGAAGAGGAGATGCGCGATGCCCCAATAAGGAGGTGCGGGAGGTTGGCAGTGCCAGGGTTAAAGAGAGGTAGAGGTTAACCGAATAAGTATTGGGTTGAGGCGATTAGACAGGACATGGTATTGAGGATTAGAGTAGAAGGTTAGTTAGTAGGTAGTTGAGTGCTTTTTCTATGCATCCCAATAGCATTAGTACTAATCTCGTAGTTTCTTGCCCTTTGATTTCTTCGACTATATATTGTTAGAGTTCCTTTTTCTAAACGCTAATGTAATAATTCATTATTATTTGTTATATATGCTTGGCATTTGTATGTTATTTTTAACATTGCTTTATTATGAATTACTTGAACCAAATGTATTTCGGAAACAACCTCTCTACCTACCTCCACTTGGTAGGAGTAAGGACTGCATACATCTTATCCTCCCCACATACCACCTAATGGAATTACACCGGGTATGTCGTTTTTGTTGTTGAAATAAACAAGAGTTGCGGTAAATTAGCGGGTCATCTTAGCCAAACTACCATGAATCCTCTAAGTAAAAAACTAGTTGAAAAAAGTGCCCACCTAGGCATGAACACTTGAATAGAGCTGAATAGATATAGATGGTTCATGTAACCAAATAGAAACAAAATTAAAACTGAGTTAACTAATTGTTTTGCTCAAAACTTGAATTAGTAAAAAAGAAACCCATTCGAGGGAGCAAAGCAGAAAACATTGTCAAAACAGACGCTTGTAGATGAACCAACCAATTAGAATCGACTGATACCAAACAACTAAATCATACATCGTTCCAATTCATTAAAACAGCAAACCGAGAACCCAAAAGAGAATCAAATCAAATCAAATACCTTGAGAATGGCAGAGAACCGAGCAGCAGCAACGGCGAACAGCAGAGATGAAATTGAAATAAGGAGAAGGAAAAATATAGGAAATTGATAGAGAAAAGAGAGAGAAAGAAAAGAAGGGATTTTGGGTGAGTATTTAGGGTTAGAGAAGTGAAGTGAAGGGTGTCGTTGGTAGCGTTATAGCCAAAGAAGACTCTCAATATCTTCTCCATTTTTGCCTTTCCTATTCTTACTCACCCCCTACCCCCACCCCCAACCCCGCACCCACACTGTCTCTCTTTCTCTCTCAAGCCTGTGTGTAATATTGTCTTGTTGGACTCCAATTTCTATTTGTTTGCCTTAGCAAATCCGGACTCGATAATTCTCTTTATTTCATTACTTTTTCCCTCCTCTTCTGCTGACCATTTTAACACACTGCACTCTCCCTGCCTCACGATACCATCATCTTTACTTCTTTTTCTTTTATTTTTATGATCGTGTGTCAGGATAGCTTTAGCACATCTGAATTAATTTTATAGGATATTTGTCATTTTTCACCGATAATAAATAGTACTAAGTAACTCTATTAATAAGGTTAGAACATATAGAAAAAAATTATCTAATATTTTTTTTATCCTCTTTGAATTTTGAACCCAACACCTCACAATTCCCAACTACTTGACTTGTCCACCCTTGGTTAGCATCATCTTTACTTATACGCACGTGTTCACTTTCTTGGGCAACAATACCTCAATTTCCCAATCAAATTAACGTCATTATACTTGAAAAGTCCTCACTTTGAAACATATATATATAATAGTGTATATATACTCTTTGTCATCTACTTCCTCCATCCCTTTTTACTTGTCAAATTTTGAGTTGGCACAGGCATTAAGAAAACAAATTATTAGCATAGTGAGTTTACTAGTTTACTCTTATTAATTGATAAAATCGTAAACATATTTACTCATTATATTTTTCAAAGACATTAACACAATGTTAATAAATTGAGGGTATAAAGAAAGAAAAAAAATTAGTAAAAAAATGACAAGTAACAAGCGAAATCAAATTTGAAAATATTTGACAAGTAGATAGAAACGGAGGGTATAACAAATAGTGCTATTTACCTTTTTATTTAACTGATCTTTTATTAGAGGAAAGGAAAGTTTAAACTAATTTTTAATAGGCATAATACACAACGGATAGCTATGCCCTCCAACTTTGAGTGTACACAAGTAGACACTTAAACTTACGTAAAATTGAATAAGTAGACACTTGTGTCCTACATGACATAATACACATAGGACGCCACGTAGGATACAAAATTGCCATGTAGGGTGCCATGTAGGATGAATGTGTCTATTTGTTCAATTTTATACAAGTTTAAGTGTCTACTTGTGTACACCCAAAGTTAAAGGTCATATTTGCCAATTGAAGCCAAGCTAAGGGTCATATTTGCCAATTGAAGCCAAGCTAAGGGTCATGTTTATGTATTATGCATTTTTAATAGTTGCCCCTTTGGCCCAGTTAACATAATATTAAGAGCATATTTTAAGAATAGCAAACATAAAAATCATAATTGTGTTCTATAGTTATAGTTTTGTTATTTGTGCTCCATGGCAAACATAGTTTGCTATAGAGCATCTGATTTGTATAAATCGCATGCATCTAATTCACAAGCATCTGATTTGTATAAAATCGCAGCGATTGTAGATATATATAATGGTTAGATAATTGTGTGTGTGTGTGTATATATGTATCAATGATTGTGTTTGTATATCTGCATAAAATTTGAATTTTGTATACAATTAAATCGAGTTAAAACATTTGTATTTCTATATCAAATCTCTCTCTCTCGCTTTATACAAAACAAATTACACATTGTATTTTGTATAATTTGTGTTTGTATAAAGCATGAAAAGGAGAAAGGCAAAAGAGAACTGGGCAGGGGAAGATTTCTATTTGTATAATTATAAATGTATAGGACGAAGAGATATGTATTTGTATTTGTATATACAGTTCTCTCTCGCTTTATACAAACACAATTTATACATTTGTGTTTGTATAAAGTGAGAGAGGCGAGCAAGAGAGCGGCAAGCGGGATTTCAAAGAGTGGCGAGCGAGATTCAAGGGAGAGAGGCGAATGGCAAAAAGTTTGTTGCGAATTGAAATTAAATGAAACTATAGTTATAGCATTTATTTTGAATTAATAGTTCGCTATAATGCACAATTTTCCCTATTAACAATACCTGGTTTTTTTATTTGTTTGTCTAATTTTGACCTGTAATGAAACTGTAGTTATAGATTTTTTTTTTAATTTTATGGTCTTAAACTAAAGATACATAGAATTTTTTTATTTTCTTTTATGACAAGGGAAACCCGCAGCCGCTATCCTTTGGGTGCGCACAAGGTAAAACCCCCACTCCTATGCATTAGCTTGCAAACTACATAGGAGAGATAACCCGCACTAGGAGATAATTAAAAAAATAGATTAAAAAATAATAGAGAAGTGTTCTTCAATCTTGGAGTTTTAAATATGTCATAAAAATTAGATTAAAAAATTACCCAAAAAAGATGTTTTCTTTTTAGAACAAGCAAAACATGAAAATAAGATGAACAAATAAAAATATATGAGTGTTTAAAATTGGTTTCTTCAAAGAATTACCCTCTCTTGAAGATGTAGCTCCTCTGTAGTCGACTGAAGCCTAATCCAATCAAACCTACTTTGATACCTTAGCCAGCTTGATCAAGAGGATCGAATTGAATTGGAGTTAACATAGACAATTCAATATTTAAATTTTATGAGTTTAGTTTCTTGTGATTTTTAATATTGAACCTGTTATATTTCAAAATTATGAATTTGAATCTACTATTATTGTAATTTTAACAAACTTATGTTCCGCATTGAAAGTTATGGTTCAATCGAACCCACACCAACAATGGTACATCCGCCCCCGGAGGTGAACCAAGCCAAAATATTTCTCCATGAAATAAGTGCACATAGTTTTACAAACTCAAGGTACTGTGCCGCTAATTTTTACCATCTTAAAATATGGTTCTCACTTACACCCTAAACTTATCCAGTGTTTTTGCTTAGCTAACCACGATGTTGTAAGGAGAATCAGTGATAAGTGACACATTCAAGAGGAATTTACAACAGGCCAACAGGGGCGTCAGACAGATGGAAAAAAAAAACTTAAGAAGAAGAAATTCAACTTTTATCCCACTTCAACTGAACCACTGTCCTCAAATATCAACCCATTACATATATACAGGCTCTCATCCAACAAGTAGAGAATGGCCATACAGGGAAAATTGAACAGTGGGATCTCTACAGGGGATGAAAGAAACCAATAGATTCTCCAAAGGCAGATCCACTGTGCAGGGTCTGTCTCACTTCGGCCAACCCACTTTCAAATTCTCCCCCTTCTGCTGCATTATGATCAAAAGATCAGAGCATTGGAAGGCCTTCCACCAACAATGTTCATCTTCCTTCATGAAGATCTTCTGAGAATACAGCTGCCCTAGATACGTCATTCTCAAAGACACTCAAACCAGAGTAAGGACCAGAAGAGAACATAGACGAGGTACCATCTGATTCAAAGGTTGTAGATGACTGTCTTAAGTTAGGTCGAGCACCTGAATTTATAGTAGTAGTATCCTGGTACTCTGTTACTCGCTGAACCATTTTGAGCGATTGAACCACTTCTCCCATTGTAGGCCGTTGGCTAGCTTCCGGAGCAACACAAGCCGCTGCAATTGTGCAAACCCGCACAAAATCCTCCTTTGGGTACTTCCCCTCAAGCCTTGGATCAGCAAGTTCTTCCAAACGATCCTTGTCTCTAAGTATTGGTCTGGCCTGAAAACAAAATAGAGCCCTGCTTTTTATACAGCCTTTTTCAAGGAGAGACTAATGACAAAATAAGTTTCTAATTTTGTGAAGTAACCAAAAGGGGAACAAATGGAGACTTGAATTCTGAAGATCAGTAAATGCACAATTACACTTGTATGATTCTGAAGAAAGAAATGTATCAGTATAAGAAAGTATCAACAGCAGTTACTTACCCAAGTGACAAGATTCTCCTGCCCTGACGGTTGTGCCATATCTACAGGCCTCTTTCCTGTCAACAGTTCAAGGAGGACAACCCCATAGCTGTACACATCACTTTTTACCAGTAAATGCCCAGTCATGGCATATTCAGGGGCTACATACCTGCAAAGCAGTGCTTCCAAATTAGTCAATGTTATATCTAAGAGAAGCATGTGATAACAAAGAAACACTAACCCAAATGTGCCCATAACACGAGTTGAGAGGTAATTAGCCTGGCCTTCTGGGGCCTGTTTTGCAAGGCCAAAATCAGCAACTTTAGCATGAAAGTTGTTCTCAAGCAATATATTTGATGCCTTAAAATCTCTATGGATAACACAAGGTTGAGAATCTTCGTGCAAGTATGCAAGTCCTCTCGCTGCATCAAGCGCAATTTTCATTCTTGTGTCCCAATCCAGTGGGCAGTTTAATCCTAAGTGGCCTGCAGCAAGAGAGTGCAACTGCTAAACTATATTGTTTTTAATAACAGTAACAAGTGCAATAGTTAAACTACTTGATACGTTGAATAGGTCACAACACTGATTGGTGCGACCATCTTGTCTAGAAACTTAAACCGTTAGAAAGAGGACACTTTTAACTTCCGCTTAAACTTTTCAACACCTCCTCCTCAGGCGCAGCCCTGATTTTTTCCTGGGCCCAAGAAACGCAAATTCATTTTTATGAGGGATGATACTTGAAGGATCTCTACATACTCTAATATACCGCATTATAGAATCTCAGTATCTACTCTAAGTTTTAGGGTGATGGTAGAATAGCTAAGCACCATTATAATGACTTTCGAGACTTTGTACAACATATGTGAGAATTCATATTTATTTGCATCTGCAATAGACAAGTTATATAAGGAATGCTGAACACGTTACAGTTGAGTTACCTTTCCTTTATGTGACTTCTTACCAGATAAGCAAATTACAAATTAAAATAGGAAGACAGATGCTGTAGCTCTTTAGTTGTTAAGTTGACAAAGGATAAAGTCACAAAAAAAACTTACCATGAAGCCAAGCCTCTAAACTTCCATTTGAAACAAGCTCATAACACAGTAGGTTCTGTGAGGACTCCCGACTGCTATAGTAACCAACAAGCTTCACAAGATTACGGTGATGCAGCCTACTAAGCATCTCAACCTCAACTAGAAACTCTTTACCTCCTTGTTGGCCTCCACTAGTAAGTCTTTTTATTGCAACAGCAGTACCATCACTAAGCACGCCCTTGTAAACTTTGCCAAAGCCGCCCTCTCCAAGTATACTAGATGGTGCAAAGTTATTTGTAGCTTCTTTCAGTTCTTCATATGCCAGAAACCGTGTACTAGTTGGATGGGGAAACGATCCCTGAGCTGGAACAGTGTCCACACGCATTGGTTTTTCTATCAAGAAATTGAAATACAAGTGGAAGTTTATAAGGCTAGAGAGTTAGATGGTGCAACAAGTAAAAAAAACAAAAACATCTCATTTATAGTTCAATATCGTGCATAAAAAGAACCGATAAAAATATTTCTGGTTAGCAGAAAAATAGCTCTATGGAGTTCCAGTTTCTCCATTATTTTTATTTTTTATTTTTTTTTGATAACCGAGAAATCCGTCTGTGACCCGCCCTTTGGACCAATCACAGCCTTCTAAACTCGGTGGATAATGGGCCCGCCCCTCTACCCTTCTCCACTTAAATACCGGGCTTCGCTTTGCATGGTGTGGGGCTTGAACCTGCGACCTAAGCTACAAATCCTCCACCTTTTGCCACTTGAGCTAGGCCTTGGGGGCAGTTGGATCTTTTTGTAAATAGTCAAGCACAATTCATGTTGCATTTATAATACTTACCCTTTTCTCAATTAAATGAAAAAAGGAACTAAACAAACTAGAGGAATGAAAGTATTTGCACTACGAAGCAAGGGGAAAGAGAAATATGGCATAATTTAATTCTTACTTCATCTATAATATCAGGAGCATCAGAGGCACATTCCCCCTCTTCTAAGAAAACGTCTTTTATACGCAAGAACTCCACATATGCTTCCTCCTAAAAAGACCAAGACATATCATAGTTAATAAGTAGGTTTGGAGTAACCCTGATAGAGACTATATCCAAACAGCCTCCAAAAAGTTTGATACACTAGAAGTGCAAGACCTGACCTTTGGTAATAGAAAAACAACAGCACTACCTTGTCGGCCCAGCCTAGCTGTTCGGCCTACTCTATGTATAAACATTTTATCATCCTGAGGAAGGTCATACTGCACAAGAAACAAAATAAAAGAATAATACATCCATGTAAGTTCCAGCTGCTTATTATCATGCTCATAATTACATGCACGACTGACTATAGAACTATATTTCATTAGGAGAGCGGTGGTTCGCATTCCTACCACAAACTTCCAGTTTCTCCATTATTATCAGCAGTTAATGATATTTTGGTTTAAAGGAAACTGATAGACAAGTAAAGCACTGTGGTTGTTAAATAACACCAGTATTGTGGGCTTAAGCCATCAGTGTTCAAGTAGAATAACCATTTAAGTAGCTCGTAGACAGGAAATTATGAGAGCTCAAGATGCTATATGCAACCCAAAGTTTCGCAGATAGGGAGAAAACTCATAAACAACATTACTTCTGAATGAAAGATCAATGAAGACGTTCTACAGACTTTTTCCTTTGTCTTATTTGACCAGAAGTAGAAGTTTGCTAGAGTTATTGATCAAGCTTCTACTAATCCTCAAGCAACACTAGTCCTAATTTACAAGAGAGATCCTTTTTCAGCCTTGTTGTTTCTTCTGTTCAGTAACTAAGTTTCAGTTCCTAGCTGGTGGACCTTTAAGAAGAAGACAGTCCAAATTCAGGATAGTTTTATAAGTCCACAGAATATACAGGATCACTTACCAGCTTCTTTGTGGGAGCCTTTCTTCTGTCCATGATTAGATCCACAGAAACAAATAAAGAGTGTTGATATGATAGTGATGATCAAGATACCAGCAACAATCCCAACAATAAGAATTAAACTCGGATGTCTCCCTTTGTGTGAAGATACTGTTACTGCAGGAGCTGAAGGCAGATTCGGAGCTGCTTCAACTGGTGACATAGCAGAACGAGGAGCTGCATATCAAAGAAAAAATTATTCAAGAAATATGAAAAGATCTTTGAATTAAGAGGTTGATAAAATCCACCCACCCCCATCCCCATTCCCATCCCCACCCCCGGATCAGCCAATGCTAGAGAAAATTATCTGCATATCAGGTGTGAAATATAACCAGAAGCAAGTACCTTGTGATGAAACTGGTGGCTTAAACAAGGTAATGTTGAGTAATTGGTATCCACCCACTAGTGTTGGGTCTAGTTGGATCTTATGCATTGATAATGAAGCGTTTACCGCAGAAGCTTCATTAGATGATAAGCTAACTCCCTTGTCTGGTGTGATATCCATGGATATATTTAGCTTTGAAAGATCCACCATATAAAAGTTAATCAGCTCAATTTGAGACACCTTTAAACCTAACTGTGAAGCAAATTCATTTAGAAAAAGTTTCCAATTAGGATTTGATGAGACATTCAAGAGAAGAAGGTCGATCTTTAAAGGGTAAACACACTCGCAGTCCAGGCTTCCTCGTTTGAGCACCATATCTTGTCCACAACAGTCTGCCAAAATGAGAAAGAAAAAAATGTACATAAATGTGGAGATATATCTTCAAGGGAGAGGGAAAAGAGCGACAACTTCACTGACACATTATAAAGAGATGGGTTTTGATTTTTACATACGTTTGAACTTAGCCACACCAAAGGATAGTTAGCCAATGAGTCAGTATTCAAGTGTGTCCTGTAAGTTCTATCAGTGGGAATATATTTGAAATATCACACTTCCATTTTCATTTTTAATGAAGTACGGAAATTTCATTAGAAGGCATCAAAAAGATGCAAGGCAAAAAATTACAGCAAAACAAGGTGTCTGCTCCTGTACAAGAACTTACTAAATACTAAAGAGCAGACATAGTCCGAGAAAAATCAACAGTAGTTACAGGGGCCTGGTTGAACCAGCTACATAAGATAACCAAACAGTTGGATTTAAGAATGTGGTTAGGAACTGAAATCCCATCAAAACATCTATGATTCCTTTCATTCTAGATGCGCCAAAAGATGGCAGCAGGCACCATATTGTAAACCAAACACTATTGTTGTTTGGGTATAAAACCATTTTGGAAACCAGCAGTCGTTTTTGCAAATCTGCTTTTCCGAACAAAACCAACAATGGATTCTGATTTCTCAACATTAAACTGTGCCCTCTTTTTCATTCAGGTCCTTGCACTTCAGTATCAAACACTTTTTAACAGTCGTTTTTGGAAATCAGTTTTTCAAAACAAAACCAACAACGGATTCTGATTTCTCAACATTAAACTATGCCCTCTTTTTCATTCAGGTCCTTGCATTTCAGTATCAAACACTTATTAGATTTATGAACTGTCCCCGTCACCAACCCCCACCCCACTCACTTTTTTGTTATTTCCCTCCTAGAGAGAAAGTAGTGCTCTATAATTTTTCACCTATTCATAGGTAAGTTTGGCAGCAATTTAAGAGATGTAGCTGATTTTTATTAGTAATTTCTAACCATATGGAAGTGTAAAATATCTTCAGCTTGAGAGATTAGTTTCAAAAGTTTATAATTCATAGATTCTGGAAACAAATAAATCCAAACATCATCACTTTTTGAACCCAACTCTACATAAATCCAATCACTCACAATTGTTTCCAGAAACAAAACCAAAGGCCAGTACATACAAAACCAATTCTGGTACCAATTTCAAAGACAAATCCAACCACTCTTTATTTCTAAAATCAAATGGTTAATGGTACTTTTTATGTATTTTCCACTTATGAAGCTTTCCTTCCCTATATATTATAATGTATATCCCCAAAATTATGACCCTCGTATCTATTACTGCCTGCTGCTCTCCCCTGGGTCTTTTTTGTGAAAATGGGGGAAATAAGACATATATAAGCTAGGCTGCAGCAGGCATCCGTCGAAATTCATTAAGAAGAAAGATTCTTACTGGAAGTGTGAGGAGAAAGTGGTGGCTGAGCCAAACCAGTGGGTAGAGTACTAGGACTGGATTGCGGGGGTGCAAGGCCAGCACTAGGAGGCACCAATCCATTTTTCTTCATTGATGGCTTCGATAAGCTGGAACTGGAAGGAGCGTGCGCAGCAGTTACTAAAGGACCATAATCAGGAGGCTGAGCTGGAGCTAGCCTAAGCCATGGCGCACCATGAGGAGAATGTTTCCTATGCTGTCTATGAAAACCAGGTACATTCGCCGGCAGGGGCAGATCAGGTATGCCAGGTGCTTCAACAGGTTTATTGACTGGAGAAACAGGTTGTTGCTCAAATGGCTTATCAGGCAACTCAGCATTAGTGATGCACAAGACATAAAATAGAATGGTTAAATGCTTCGGCTTCAAAGATTGGCCCCTCTTTGATACCCCTGAAATTCATTTTAACAAGAAGTAAGACAAATGAAGTTAACACCAACATAATTGAATAATGAGCACAGATTGCAGCTAAAACAACATCAATACAACCAAAAAACATCTATCAGAGATGAAATAGTCAAGTTGGTCACAATTAATTACTCCATTCTAACTTTTAAGAGTTTGCATCTAAAAGGAAGAAATAAATGATTGTCTCAAACATCCTCAAAAAGAAAAAGAGATTTAGGCAAAGGTGAAAAATGGAGATGGCCCCACTAAAGTGTGTACATGGTGGATGAGAAACAAGTCAAGAATTTTTTTAAATTTTTTTTTGAAAATGGTAACGTTGTATTATATCACAGAAGTACATGGGTTGTACTCAAACCTTATATACAAATGCACTCTAGACACTCCTACTCTATTTCTATATTGAGCCTAAAACATCAACTATAGAGGCAGTGTCATTTGAGTATAATTGTTGATTACACTGGATGAGAAACAAGTCAAGAATTTTTTTAAATTTTTTTTTGAAAATGGTAACGTTGTATTATATCACAGAAGTACATGGGTTGTACTCAAACCTTATATACAAATGCACTCTAGACACTCCTACTCTATTTCTATATTGAGCCTAAAACATCAACTATAGAGGCAGTGTCATTTGAGTATAATTGATTACACCAAAAACATAACAACAAAATGCAGTTTAGTTTAACATCCTGCACACTATTTTCTATGACAGGTCAAGAAAATTACGGTAAAGCAAGCCTTAATGAAGGGTAATACCTTGCACAATCCATTGAGGTTCCAGACAAATCTACAAATACATAGGCCTTAATATTTCTGTTTGTTCAGAATTGGAAGGAAATGCAACAATGTTCTAGTCTTCTCCAAAGAATCACACTGTTTAAACCTTCAATTCTATGAGACACTGTTTTGAAACTGAGAAGTAACTAATTTTGCATCACTTTCTCATACTAAAATTAAGGACATCATTAATAGTGAAAACCAACATCAAGATAATGTTGGGTGTACAAAAAGTATATGCAGAAGATATTCAACCCAAGCCTGTGAGGAGTTGAGAAATGCTATCAATATATTCACTTTGTATACATTTTCCACTTTATATATGTTATATTCAATTTCAAATCCGAGATGAGTAGTCAGTATTGAGCGGTGTACTTGTAATTGTCATACCGTGTAAATGTAACAACATATCAGTTAATCCGTTATAGGGGAATTAAGTCAGTTAGCAGTTTAGCTGCTTGATTGTGGTATAAACTAAGGGGACTTGTACATTGGGGATTAATGTGAAATAATATCAATATGCCTCTCTCTACCTCTCTAGCTTCTTCTCTTTAGCATTCCCTGCAATTCCTGTTCAGGAGCCATTCCTTTTCTTGGTTCCTTAGAGATTTGTGACAGTACTGGCATTAGTATTCTAAACTATGACCAGCTGCTATTTTTCCTTCAAATCTGCTCCAACAGGTAATTTCCTTTTGCACATGAATACACACAATCTAATGAGATTCTTCTTTCTTTCGCTTTCTTTTACCCCCCTCCCTAGGAGCTCCCATCATTTTGGTTCTCACAACCTTAAGTTGGAGGTGGAGGGTGCTTACCATCTGAGCAACCCCTCCTGGTCTCTTCTTTCGCGTTGCCAGCTCACAACTCAAACAATAAACACTAGATTCCGATAACTAGTTTCGGCAGAAAATAATGCAGTAAATCATTTACCCTCAAGCTTCCAGCTGCAATTTTAATACTTCATAAATTTTACAAACAGATCAATTTTCTAGTAATTAACCCTAAATCAACCAATTAAATCAGTAAGAAACTAAAATTCAGTCGAAAAGGCATCAATAAACAGTTCCCATTACACAATTTATACGGAATACTACTACAGCAGCAACCAGAACACACTAGAAAAACCTAAAATACAGCTTAAAACCTAGAGAAGCAAAAGAACTCACTAGCACAACACGGGAAGAACAGTAGCTTTGCCAAGTCCAACATCACTTGACGCCAATGAAAACAAACACCGTTCGGATCTGAAGAAATTGAACAAACTAACAGCTAGATCGAAAAGTAGCAGAACAAACAACACTACAAGCAAAAACAACTTGCATCAGCTATCAAATGAGGACCTAACACCCCAGACAACGAAATCCTTAAAGAGTAAATTTCATATCTAAAAGTGTCCTTCGCCATTTTTAGGCTCAGAAATCCTCACTCTATGAGAGGGGGTGGGGTGGGGGTGGGAGGTGGGACTTGTCGTTGGCTTCACTCTGTAATTAGTACTGAAAGCTTTAGTTCCATTTTTTTCCCCTTTTCTTTATCTTTTCTCGAGTTGTCGGTATCTGTGACGACTTTGTTGAACTTTTAACGTGCATTTCTGATAGCAAAATCTTACCATAACGGTAAATAAGAAACCATATCATAGACTCAATTTTGTCACTATTTGAAATCAGCAATATCAATATATTTAGTGTAATTTCACAAAAGTAACAATGATACTTAATCTATTTTTATTTATATATCGTTCTTATTAAAAATAAATGATTCTTGATATTTGTTATTTTACAAAATCAATGCATAAATGGTAGTACTATTTTTTCTTTTTCACACTTGTAATTTATTAGCCTTGAAAATATATATATGACTAACATAAAAAAATTAAGTAAATAATTGATATTTATTGGTTAAATTAATTAATCAAAATAAATTAATTCATGTTCATTGATTGAAAACGTAACTTCAAAAAAATATTAAATAAGGTTAGAACAGTAAACTTACTTAGGTCCCCGTTTGGCCATGCAATTTGAAATCATGAGATAAAGTTGAAGTTTTGTTTGGACATGCATTTGGACTTTTTATGTTGTATGTTTTCTCATAAACATAAAAAACCCCATAAGTTGTAAAATTACTAAAATTGTTCAAATTCTTTATACAATTTTACCAAATAAACAAAAAATTATAAAATCTCATAATACTAATACACTATCACAAAGATATTCTTAAAAAATACAAGATTTATTAATCAAGCTTTAATTCAATAAAAAAATCAAACATATATAAGTTGTCGTATGCTAGTCTTTAATATAGTCCCTCACGTGCAGGGGCGGACTCACGTGGGTTCCAGGGGGTTCACCTGAACCCCTCGGCAAAAAATTACATTATATATAAGGTAAATTTTCTGTATTTATGTAGATATATTAATTTTGAACCCCCTCATGGTTAAGATGAAAGCTATAGCGCAATGGCAAGTCTCCTTAAAATTTACTTTCGTGTCTGGAGTTCAAATCTCGGCGTGAGCATTTCATTTTTTTCATTTAGTTTCAGTTCCTAATTTTCACGTTTTTTTTTTATTTATTATTTTTTTAAAAAACCAAAAAAAATTCAATGGTACCATTCCTAAAGGCTAAATCACTTTTCACTTCCCAAATCCCTATTTTTCGAACTCCTGAGTGAAAATCATGGATCCTCCACTGATAGTATGGATAATTTTTTCACGTTGAACTTGCATTTCTCGTTCATATGACTAAGAAGACAAACTAACATTGTTACTTTGTTGGTCAATTTGGTTAGTAAATAAATTTGATAAAAAAATATAACAAATTTGGTGAATATAAATGATAAAATAGATTAAAAAATCAACGAACAATATTGTATTGAACTTGTAATTAATGTTTATGCTTCTCATGGAACTAAGCAGATTTTGCGAACTTGTCTTTTTATGATTATTGTTTCATTGAGCTAGATGAATTTTTTTCTATATAAATTCTAGAGCAAATTTTAGGTATAGCAAAGATAAAAATCATATTTATATGCTACAATTATAATTTGTATAATTGTGTTTCATAGCAAAATTTATGTTTGCTATGGAGCTGTTAATCTGTATATTTCGGGACTCCTTCCTTTTTATACAATTTGATTTTTGTAAAAAATAAATAAAAAGGCGGTAATTTCTATTACAAAAACAAAAAAATCGCTAAATTCATGCGCATTATGTTGTAATAGGATTTCTTTCCTTCTACGTCTTCTTCATCAATGGTATATAATGAGTTTTCTTTTATACAACAAAAAAAGAACATATGCTTATACAAATTACAACTACATACAAATTCTTATACCTTTAATTTGTATACAATATTTTAAAAACAAAATATAAATAAAAATTTTTGTATGTGTGAATACAAATTTTTATTAGCTTTATTTGTATGTGTATATGTTCTTTGTGTTAGGCATGTCAATTGTATATTTATACGTTTATATATGTGGAATTTGTATATAAATAAAAATTTGTATTAGCTATAAATAGTATATGTATATGTTCTTTGTATTAGGCTTGTCAATTGTATATATATACATATGTATAAGTGAATATATATATATATATATATATATATATGATTTTGTACTAGTGTAATATGTATATAATTAAAAATTTGTGTTAGTGGAACTATATATTATAATCAAGTTTTTTTTTGTATATAATTAAAAATTTGTATTGGTGGAAACTATATATAATTTTAAAAAAAAAACTGATTTGGGGAAAGATTTTAGGAGAGATTGAAATAAACTGTGAGAGAAAAGATAGCGAAAGGATTTTATAAAAATAAATTTTCCATTTTTTTAAATGTGTGGGCCCGCACCGATTAAAAACTAATTTGGGGAGAGATTTTAGGAGAAATTAAAAGAAAATGGAAGAGAAAAGATAGCGAAGGGATTTGTATAAAAATAAATTTTCCATTTTTTTGAAATGTGTGGGCCGCAACCGAATGGCGAAAATCGTGTAACGTTTGTTGCGAAATACAAATAAATGAAACAATAGCTATAGAATTTATTTTGATTTAAATATTTGCTATTATGTACAATTTTTCCTAAAATCTATTGAGATGAATATTTGATAGGTCTCCCTAAATATACCTCGTATATTTTTATACATAAATAGGAAGCATGTTGTTAACTTTTTTTCTTTTGTTTTTAGAACAATCAGTTTGAGTGCAACTAGATTGTTGTTTTATAATATTTTACACTTGATGATTAATAAAATCGTTAAGTTATCATAAAAGATTGATAATAATTTGTCGTTATTTTAAGATGGGAAATAGCTATGATAAATTGACAATGGTGTATAATCTTAACCCACGATTTTTGATAAATTTATTACTATCGTACCTTATTGAATAGAGATATTCTAGAGATTTACTTCTAGAAACTTTCTACAAAAATTTATAAAAAAAAAAGTTGACCACAAAAATAGTTATACTTCATATATTTTGTTGAAACTCAATTTATTTGTATATATAATTATAATAAAGTGATAATATTTTTAAATGCCAGAGAGTAAGTTATTTTGCGCTTTAATACCATAACTCAGTGTGATTAAGACATTAAGAACTTGCTAACATAAGATATGGCATTGAGATAATTAGTAGTCCTTTCGAATAAAGATGTTGAACTCCTATGCCAGATTTTAACAGAAAAAATAGATATTAAACATATATTCAAATGTAATTAGAGGCGGATATAAGATTTGAGTTTTATGGATTTAATTTTTGAGATTCATAGAATTGAACCTATTATATTTTTAAAATTATGAATTCATATCTATTATTTATTACATAATATTTGTGAATTTTTATACACTATATAAATTTTTAAAATTATGTCAAAAATACGAAAGTAACATGAATTAGATGTCAATACTCTATCTCTGTCCTTGCAAATAAACGTAGTTATTTATGTAGTAAAATCGGAAATGTGTTTGGTTGAGATAAACATATCATTTTATTTGAATGGTTGTTATGTATTGTTTCATAATGTATCATATTGTATTGTATTATATCATAATGTATTATTTTAATAAATATAATATTTGGATAAATTGATAAATCATGTTGTTTTTCATCGTTACATAATGTCACACATCAACGATTTAAATAATAAGCCTACAACAAAAATTGGGTATGAGGTAGAGCCGTAGAGCTAGTATGAAAATGTAGGACACGGGATAATTTAAATTATTAAATAACAAGTAAAGATAAAATGAGAAGAAAATATAAAAATAATAATACAATCACACCAAATTGATCGTTACACAAATAAGATTTTTTTGTCGTTATCAAACGATAAATTTAAACGATATAATACAATTAAATTTAAGTAACAATCAAAACAAATATTGTATTTAAACTAACAATACAATACAATACAATACAACAAATAACAACCATCCAAACAAGGTGTAAACATAACTAGAAAATGTATGATTTTGTAGTGACACCAAAAAAACTACTTAATTAGATTAGCATTCCTACCATTGTAACGCTTCAGGTTCGAGAAAGGGCAAGATTTCAGTTTTCAAAAAAATCTGGTGCCATCCAATGGAGGCCAACCATGGTCGGTGGACTGAACCATAGACTGTAGGTCTGGTCTGTGGATTGGTCAACCAAACTGCTCAGAAAGTCACGAATCACGGCCTATACCAACGGACCGCGTTGGGTCCACGGTCCGTGGATGAGGCCCGTTGATCCAGACCTCAAATTCTAGCTTCTGACGTCAGATGACGGACTAACAGGATGGACCGTCGGTCAAACCACGGTCCGTTGGTCAGGTCGTCGTCTGGGTCGGCAGTTATTAGTTTCAGTGGCTTTTGGGTCTTTTCCTAATTAGTCTAGCATAATACTATGTCGTTTTGCCTATGCCTAGGACCCCTATATAAGTGATTTTAACCCCAAATTAATTCATTCTCTTCAAATTCACCAAAAGAAGTTGAGTATTTCTCTCTCAAGGATATTCTCTCTCTAGAAGTTTGAAGAAAAAGATTCAAGCTAGGGTTCAAGGTCAAGCCTCTATTCTTCAATTGCTTTTTTGGCTTTGATAACAAGGTATGATAGCTTTTCATCCATGAAACCCTTGCATCCATGGAGTCCCTAATAAGTTCTCTAAATTGAAAAATAGACAGAGAAAAGACATAAAATCACTATTAAAGTTATCCCAAATTTTCAAAAAGACATCTTAACTTTACGGGCGTTCTATTACCCCACAAAAGTATTATATACCTTTGTAAATACATCATTTTGACCCATTGTGAGTAATTCTCACAAGAAGAACTACAATCTAATGCGGAAATCAAAGACGGAAAAAAAAGATAAATAGATAAACACAAAAAGAGGAAACAAAAAGCAACCAAAGGGTATATTAAATCCAATGACCTCGATTCGTTGATCCTACAATAAGCACCTAACTCTTACGATGACCTCAAGGGAATCGATATCCCAAGCAACAAACGTTTCTAACAAAAGGCAACACAGGCTTAACCAAGCTCTCAACACTCAAACATGAGTTTTCAGTTTTTAACATCAAAATAATCTCCGTCTAAAAAGGAAACCTAACCAGCTATTTATAGAGTTTAGGATAAAAGGCCCAAAAGTGACCTGAAAGATAAAAGGGCGAGCCAAGTCGAGCTCGCCTAGTCACTTAGCGATGCGCCGACCTGGTCAGCGAGCTTCTCTACAATTCTTCAGTCCCTAGCCACGTTCTGTAACATTAGGCGGACTGGGGGCCATCGCCTAAGCCATTGGGCGATGCGCCAAGTGGACCCTGCTCGCCAAAAAGGACTTCTTCAGCAATTTTCAAGGCATGAAAGTCCGTGCTTGTCATCAATACCATCTCGAGCTCCTCCATCTTCATGAATAGCCCTTGCATTCTTTGAAGGTCTTGAGCTTGACTTCTAGTAAATGTCCTTGATGTAATCCGTTTTACATCACATTATCTCATCAATAAAGTTGCGCGTGATTTTAACCACTTTTGACCCTTTTTAATTTTATTGCCACTTATATGGTCTATCCTTCCTCAAGAGGTGAAGAACAATGATACTGCCAAATAAGGGTATTGCTCTATTGATTGAGATTACCCAGCTTGGGTACTTTAAGATTTTAGGCAAATGTGATTAACCTGTTGTTGTGAAGGCTAAGTTGGTGTCGAAGAACGCAGAGAAGAAGATTAAAGAAAATGGTGGAGCAGTTTTTCTTACCGCTTAGATTTGAATTGTTAGTTACTTTTTTATGTTAAAGTTATTGTTTTTGATTAGTTAATGGAGATTTGAACTTGGTATTACTTGTTTGAAATTCTTTTGAGATGTTTCAATTTAATGAGTTGTTCACTGTTAAAGCATCTATTATAGATAGTATGTTGTGATTCTATTTGTGAATAATGATTTTTTCCAAGTTTGTGTAAATAATATTTGCTCGTGCTAGTGTTTACGTGCTCTGCCATTAACTAAGTTCAACACATTTGAGGCAATTGTAGCCCAATTAGGAGAAGATGATGAATATAAATGATGAAGTGTTTATGGATTTGTCTGTGTTTGTTTCTTTTTTAAGTTTTCTATTTTTTTATTGTTTCATTTTAGACTTGGGCTCTGTTTCCAGTTGAAATAAAGTGGACCTTTGGTCCTGTTTTAACTAAAATAAAATAAAAATGATGAGGTAAATAATTAATAAATAAAATAATTGAAATGTGGCACTTTCAATTGTTTTTTGACAGCAAAAAAGGACCTTCACGCGCGTCATGTGCGTGGTCACAACATAGTGAGAAAATGAGTCAAAATGGTCCTTTTACAAAGATATTCAATACTTTTGTGGGGTAATAGGACGCCCACAAAGTTAAGGTGTCTTTTGGAAAATTCGGGACAATTTCAGTGGTGACTTTATGTCTTTTCTCAAATAGCAATTCTCCAATTTGAGTTAGGATTTTCTTCCAAGTTAAGAGTTCGTTGATTCAATTGATTGATTATGCATGAAGTGAGAGGATTCTATGTTTTTATGATGAAATTTCATGTACCCATGCTTAACCCATGTTTCTAAGAAGAAATTGATAAAAAAAAAAGGGCTTTACTCTATGAAAGAAGAATTTATGGATTTATGTGTATTCTTATAGGATAAATAAGATATGATATGAGTTGCTTTGAGATTGAAGCATATGTGATGATTCATGATAGGAATTTCTTTGAGAGGGAAGCATGTGTTATTAATTGTTGATTATTGATGTGATTGTTGTGGAAGAGATTTTCCCACATGATTTCTTATGTATGAATGTGAAAGGTTTTTTTACATTGAATGATTCTAGGTTGAACGGATTTCTCACCTAAAGTAAATCTAAGCTAAGGAATTATGAGAATGATGAGGCTAAAGGCGATTACCCATGACATCTAAGCAAAAGATAAGAGGCGATTATCCATGTCATAATGTAGAAAGACAAGAGGCGAATACCCATGTCACATGATGTACGGACAAGATACGATTACCCACGTTCCTATAATGCAAGTTGGATTAGAGGTGATTACCCATGATCCTAAGCAAGAGGACGAGAGGGGATTACCCATGATCCCAAAGTGAAAGGACAAGAGAGGTGACTACCCATGATCCTTTATAAGAAGGCAAAATGTGATTCCCCATGTCCTTAAAAGATAAGTTATGATATGATAGGTGAGGATCTAGGATTGTTGCTTGAGTTTGCCTTTCATGATGAGTAAGACTAGAGACGGTTATCCATGTCTTGACTAAGGATGAATTAAGGTTACTTCAAGAAGTACTCCTTATATGTTGTGATGATTTATTATGTGCATTAATTATGTTTCATGACTTATATTGCCTAACTCTTATGTTATGTCTATGCATGCTATCATATTTAGTACATCTTTGAATCAATGCATACTCTTGCCTACATTTCTTATCCAAATGTAGGGTCCGGCGTTCCCGATTCTCATCTCCGTGTCTAGGATCCATAGTAGAAAAAGAGTTGAAGATTGGTGAGTCCTCATTCATCGGAATAGTTGGCCACTACTTTCCTTATGTTCTTTTCATTTTGAGTTTTGAACATTGATGTACGGGCTACGTTCCGAGATTCTATTGTATTAGATGGTTTTTGAGACAAGAGTTTAGAATTCCGCTTTTCTTTGAAAAATTTGGTTATCTTGAAATAATGTTTTAAATCTTATCGATTTCTATTATCTTGACTATGTAAGCTAAATGGCTTGTATGAGGCCTCTCGGGGTCTTGTACGCTATGTTACATCTAGGGGATACCCCTGGGTCGTGACAACCATATCTAATGAATTCCTCTATACTTAAAAGTTAAAAACGACTATATATATCCTTTTCTTTCTTTCTCTCGCTCGCTCTCTTCCTTTTCTTTGTTCTATCTATTCTTTCTTATATTTCCCCTCGCTCTTTCCTTCTTTCTATCGGTGTATCCGTCTTTCTACTTGTCACGACCCGAGCCTACACCCCCGATGTAACACGGCGTACAAGACTCCGAAGAGCCTCATATAAGCCTCATAGCATTCATAACATAAGATAATAGAATATGGTGCGGTAATTTAAAACTTTTTCTTTTACAATCGAAGTCTTTTATAAACATGAGCAGAAGTCTATACTTTGTCTCAAACCATCTAGAACCATAAGACTAAAACTTTGGGACGCAGCCCATACAAAAGCTCTAAACATAATAATAAAATGTAAAAGACATGGTGGTCAAGCCCTCAGATACTATGAGGACTCACCATAACTTCTCTTCTTGATCTATTATGAACCTATCCACGAGGATGGAAGCCGATATCACCAAATCCTACACTTTGTAGAAAAATGTAGAAGAAATATGGGTTAGCACAAACATGTACTAAGTATGATAGCCATGTGAAAATCATGCTAAAAAGGACACTTTTAGTTGAAAACCATGCATTTAACAAGTTTGAGAATCATCATGAACATTAGTGTAAAAACATAAGACATAATCATATTCAACATATAGATCATCATAGCATAATAAGACATACCATAAGCACCCTCAAAGTCTACTTGTGCAACACATAGATGAAGTCCCATACCCCCATCTATACTAAGTAAAGCTTCTTGAGTAGTCATAGTTCGTCGTTCATACAATCATAGTCAATACTTACATCATCATCTCAAATAGAACCATTTCATAAGTAACCCTAAGTTATACTTGTGCAATGCACGAATGACATCCCATAATACCACCCATACTAAGTACCCCTTTTAGTCCACCATAACATACTTACCATTCTTTATTCTCATCTTTAGTCAATACTCATTAGACAAGGAACATTCACATTCAATAAGTCATGACAAGGAAAACAACTCATAATAAGAATCCAAGTTAAACATTTATCATTTCATTTAGCCTTTAAGTCAACATTCTCATTAGCATCATTATAAGCACATTCATTTCATTAGACATTATGACATTAAAGAACACACCATGACTACTCTCAAAGCCTATTTGTGCAATGCATGGATGAAGTCCCATACCCCCAACCCCACTAAGTAGTGCATTCTTGAGAAGCCATAGTTCATTATCATTCATTGTGGGGGTAAGCTTTAATCGACATAGACCATGTGAGCAAATCATGGAATCCCGATGTTACCCATACCGAATAAGGGATTCCTACTTGCCTAAGGTAGGACCGTGTCATGACCCGAGAACACCCCCTAGTCGTAACACGGCGTACTTGACCCCGAAGGGGTCGCATACAATCCCTTAGCATTATTATTATCATAGCATAATACCAAAAAAACTACTTCATAAAAGCAGAAGTCTTTCTAACATCTTTGTCTCAAACCATATATGAATAACATGAATAAAAGTCTTGGGACGCAGCCCACATAAAGTCTAAAACATAAGAAAAGACATAAATGAAACATAAGGGGTTTGTCCTCGAAGCTATGAGGACTCACCAATCTTCAATCTTCTTGCACTTAGGAACCTAGCCTCCAAGCAACTCAATCTCCCAACACCCTACATTTTATTAGAATGTAGGCAATATGCGTTAGTACAAAATGTACCAAGTATGAGAGCTAACATACCAACATAAACATCTCAACGTGGTTAGTCAACATAAGACATAATCATAAGAGATAATAACATAAACTCCAATAAGATATCATAACATCATAAGTCAACATGATACAAGATATATGAACATTAGAGCTAAATCATACTTATAACATAGCCTTACTTAACCTTCATAATTACAATAAACCAACTCTAACATCATAAGTATCATATAAGCATTATTGACTCTTAGTCATCTATACCATAATAGTACCATTCTCAAGTAACCTCAAAAGCATACAAGTGCAAAGTAAGAATAACATCCCATAACACTACCCAAGCCATGCATCCATTCTTAGTCATCTTAAGCATAGTCTATATACATGGTCTAATTCTCTAGGCTCCTCTACCATAAGAGCACCATACTTCTAGGCAACCTCAAAGCACACTTGTGCAATGCATAAAAAGCATCCCATAATACCCTTCACACTAAGCATAACTTTGAAGCAATCCTAGTCATATTCACCCTACTTGGGTGTCATTATTAATTTAACTTCTCATAACTAAGGGAATCTCTCACATTTAGTCAACTAAAGTAAGGAAGGCAACTATGGCACAATCATATCTCAATTCATTCTCTTTAGTAACCCTAAGACATACTTGTGCAATGCAATCATAGCATCCCATAATACTAATCATGCTAAGTATTACTTCTAGGTCCTCTTACTAAAACTTCTTGGTTTGGAACCTAGTTCCTCTCTTCATCTTTAGAACACTATGAGGTACCCTCTTAAGCACATTTTAGTTCATTTAACTTGAACCATATGAGATACCACTTTTAGTATGTCTAAGTTCATTACTAGAATGGATACTAGGAGATTCTTACTTAAGTATGTCTAACTCCATTATACTTGGAAACTCTATGAGATACTCTCTAAAGTATGTCCAAGTTCCTTCACTTCATGGACCCTATGAGATGCTAGCTTAAGCAAGTCTAAGTCCATCTACGCTCTAGAACACTATGAGTTACTTTATTAAGTAAGTCTTAGTTCGTTATGCTTTGAACACTATGAGATGCTTCTCAAGCATGTCTTACTTAATTGGATATGGAGATTGCTACTAGGAACCTTGACTCAACTATGTGAAGGATCCCATCTCATGAGACCTAACTATGAGAAAACCCACACTCGACTACGTAATAGTCCCCCATTTTACTTGGATAGTCCTCACATCAACTAGGTGTGGTTTTCCTTTCTACGTGGAGTCCGGACCCTTTCTTGTGTGACACTCCATCTCATTGTCAATATCCACTTGGAGCCAAGCATACACCCCAAGGTTTACTTGTTAAGCCTTGCTTAACACTCATCTCTCATGGAAGGATGTCTTTGACAATCCGTCCATGCTCAAGTGATTCTATCATTTCATACTTTCAAGCATTCATAAAAATAGATTAGGTGAGTATAGGCCTTTCACCATAACCCCACCCCTTAGATTTTATTCATCACATTGACTCTACTCTCAAGCCCTAGTGATTCAACATTCATGACTACAAGCCTTCATCTCAAAGCTTTACTTCATTCTATCCTTATTCATATCTAGATTACAAGACATTCAAGTAATAGGCTTCTTTTTAAGCAATTCTCATCGCATTCTTCATTACTAGTTGATTCTAGCCATAATTCATCTTAAATGTTCAATTTCAACTTTACAAGTCAAAATCAATCATATTCAATTAAGCTAAGTTCAATTCATGATTATGTGTTCCTAACCTTGAACAATTCCTACTCATGACATTGATACAAGAAGGTCACTCATGAACCTTCAAATTACCCTTTAATGGCATCAACCCACAAATCATGCAACTCATTAAGAAAACTAGGGTTAACCATTGAAACCACATAATTTCATCATAGTATCACAATTAAATGCCAAATTAGCCATAAACAAGTATTATCCAACACTTTGGAATCATACCCAACTATACCCACACATTGGAAATAACCCTAGCTTAGATTGGAGTTCTTCTTCACAAATTAGGGGAAATCTTAGGGGACTCTAAGGGTGGAAGATCCCATAGATGAAAAGCTAAACATACCTTAATTCAAAGCCCTACTAAGCTTGCTTCAATGGAAGATTCGACCTAGCCTCCTCCTTCTTCTTCTTCTTAAGTTTTCTAGAGAGAGGATTATTTGAGAGAGAAGGGATTTGGGGTTTTGATTCTAAATGACTTAAAAGGGTGTTAAAAGACTTATAAAATATATTAATAGGTGTATAAGACCCATATAAAATGACCCCATAATTTATCTACACGTTAGGGAATTTACGACTTTGGCCCTCATTAGACAGCCTTGGTGCCAGGCACCACGCCCCTCTCTACGGACCGTCAGGGGCAACATGGCCCGTGAAGGTGCCCGTGGTCCCTTGACCAGTGTACCACCTCAACTCCCCAAGCTCACAATGCACTAAGGAAAGACCAAGAGTCGTGGTCTTGACCATGTTTCATGAAGTGGTCCGTGGTTTCTTAGGTAGTAGCTAGGATTCTTGGACCATGCCTAGATGAGTCTAAGGGAACTTCACGGACCCTTTCACGGTCCGTGGTCATCACCACTGGCCGTGAAAGTGGCTGTGGTCCCTAGGCAGTGTGTTGCCACTTGCCAAGGTTGGGCAGCTTTGTCCCTATGGCTTAGGTTTGCCTTTTTTTTTCTTGGCACATGCCCTTCCAAAACTTAACCAATACTCTAAAAGGTCTTCTATGCTATGAGGTCTAACACTTACCCTAACGTTTAACCACTAACCCCTCATTCTAAATGTAGCGACCTTTTTTAAAGAGACCTAACTTATACTTGCGACATTCAAAAACGATTAATGAGGGCATACTGATTATAATCTAGTAGAGGGATTAGATTCATAATGACCTTCGAAAAGTAATTTAAACAAATAACCGACGAGCTTTTCATGTATATATATTATCCTCACACTCAAGGATGAAGTAACAAGAATATTACAAGCTTCTGAGTACCGAAATCAGCCTGCTCATGCTTCACACAAACATTCGAAACAAATAGTAAATTTAGTATATTACAAGACTTGGGTTTACACACCCCAAAAAGATAAAAACGTATAGCGATACTTATATTACAACCCATGGTGACATGACCAAATCAGCCCTCAAATTCTCATGTAAATATACAAAACATAGATCATGTACAAGTCCCAAGGTTTATACAAAATATATATGCCTATATGCAAATGTGATCTTCCTTAAAGCTTTCAAAATCTCCATCTTCAATGGCCAGCTTCAAGCATCA
>NW_006239030.1:550945-668662 GCF_000226075.1 Solanum tuberosum | reverse complement strand
GATTTCCAAAACATATTTATTCACTGTAAACTAAGTTCTTTTGAATGAGATATGCATAAAATACCAAAATACTACCCAGCTCAAAAGCAGATTTCGTCACTTACCAAAAGGAAGTGTGTGTGTGTCGGATTCCAGCCAAAAGGACTTAGTTTTTCTCTTGATTTTGAAGAACAACTATTTAGCTAATGTTATAATGTTCTTAGACTTGAGGGAAAACGAATTCAATCAAAGGAGGTCTAAAGATATATATCTACAAAAGTTATCCTTGTCACATGGGCAGATGTCACCAAAAGGGGCTGCCCAATCAAATAGATGGCTGCCCAAAAAGCATACATATATAATTATATTTATGTACTTTATACCCACACTTCCAATGTATAAGTAAGTATAATTAGATAATTACACAAATACCCCCATACAAAACCTTAATTTACGATAACAATTTATGCTAAGCAAGTTTGCAAATCACAACATTTCAAGTTTCAAAAATGAGAATAAAAGATATTCTAGTAATTACGAGATGATGTAACGACATGCGACTATTTGTTTAAGCATTTAGGGGTGTTAGACTAAACATGAAAAGTTTCATCTACGACTCTAATCTTCAATAACACTCTCTAGAACCCTAACTCTAGGCTCTAGTTTAGTCTACTAATTTTCGGGGCATTACAGACCGTCAATTTAGCTTAGGCGGATCCACTAGCTAATAACCTATGTGGGCACATAGTTAAGGGATAGGGAGATTGCTACTAGATACCCCGCATCAACCCACGGTTAAGCATCCATCTCAAGAGATTGCTATTAGATACCCCGCCTCAACTCACGGATGAGCATCCATCTCAATACATATCCACTGGGTGCTTAGCATTATTCCCCACGGAGTACTTAACATTCATTACTTTAGTTCATTAGAAATGGGATATAGAGATTGTTACTAGATACCCCACCTCAACTCACGGATGAGCATCTATCTCAAGCCCAACATTCATTAAAATGAGATATAGAGATTGTTACTAGATACCCCGCCTCAACTCACGGATGAGCATCTATCTCAATCCCAACATTCATTCATTAAGATAGCTCATATTTATATGCCTAGAATGCTAATTATGCTCGCATTTACGCCTAGTTTGAATTCAAAATGTATTTGTTTGTAGTCTTATCGAGTCATTTGCTTATTTATGAGCTAACCAACATGATTAGTTGTGTAGGTATGCTTAATGGGAGAAACGAGCACAAAAAGGGATAAAGGAAGAAATATGAAGATTCGAGTCAAAAGAGAACAAGGAAGAAGCTGAGAAAAATGTACCAAGGCATTTACGTGTTATCTCCGCGTCGCGCGGTTGAATGCAGAATATGGGTTGCAAAAATCAACTTCTAGGCAGAACACTTCGTGCTGCTTGCGTGTTGCGCAGAAGGCAAAGGTATCGTGGACTCTAAATTTAGAAGTCATCGCGTGTCGCGCGCCTGAGTACCAGATTTGGCCGTTTTGACTTTTAGTATAAATAGGGTTTTATTTTATTTTATTAAGGATCTTTTTCTGGGTTTTAAAAGACGACGATTTGGAAGAACGTTTTTCTTCAGTTTTAGGGTTATTTCTTAAACTCTTTTCCTTTCAATCGTTTGATGATTCATACCCATTATATGATTGAATGTTGGACTATGAGTAGCTAAATACCCTAGTTCTAGGGTTGTGGCTACATGATGATTGCAATTGATTGAGTTTTGTTAGGTTTATTATTGACCATCACATGAATCTTTCTTGTGTTCTTATTTTCCGTATTTCATGATTGATCAGTATAAAAATAAATTTATTGTCCAAATTGAACTCGGGAGAGGAATAAGAGGATAGAACGTGGGACATAAGGAGCTTGTTGAACTCTAAATAACTAGGGTTGATTCGTTTTTAGGATAGGGATATACCTAGAAACCTCGCTTGGATCACCATACATGAAGATAACTTAATGCTCGGTAGGTAATCAGTCTATCCCTGCTCAAGGATGTAGTTAGGGTGTTATCTATCGTAGACGATTAGAGGTCGGAGACCATGATCATACATCTTACCATGTGATTCATTGATTCGATAGTTAATAATTACCCATATAAATGATATTGATTGCATGAATCCTGATAGAAGCTGCAGCCCTGGATCTTTCCCAAATCATTGTTTGAAACCCGTGAAACTGAATCTTGTATTTACATTTTGTTTTAAAATTTAGAAATGGAAATAAACAACCCTTTAAATCTGGAAATACATTTGTGGTTAATTGAGAACTAGAGAAATTGATAGTATCTAAGTGTGAGTCCCTGTAGGTACGATACCTGGCTCTCGAAAAGAGCCAATTTATTACTTGTACGATCACGTGCACTTGCGTGTACGATTAGACCGCAACAAGTTTTTGGCGCCGTTGCCGAGGACTTTAGAATTAGAAAGTATTTGAATTTTTCTTATTTCTGAAGTTGAAACGCAAGTGTTGACATCTTGATCTTAGCATTCCATTGTTGCATATTGTTTTGAAACTCCAAACTGGACGACGATTAAGGATTGTTATCACCTCTTTCAGAACCTAAAAGATTCGTACACTTACATAGAAGGCAGAGACGATTAGCATATCCGGTTCCCCTAGTTATAGGTGAGCTAGAATTTCCGGGACCAAAAACCGAAGAAGAAGAACTTGAGACAATGGCTGCTGAGTTGAAAGTACGAGACGTGGCAATCCCACTCCCATCAATGTGACTTTGTGCATACAGAAACCTGAACCTGGTGGGAGATTTGTGTTAAAGCAGAGTATGGTGCAAATTTGCACCTGAATGGGCAGTTTACTGGTCTTTCACATGAGGATCCCACAGTTCACATTCAGAACTTCCTTGAGATCAGTGATACTTACACTCCAACTTAGGTGAATAAAGATTACGTGAGGCTCACCTTATTCCATTTCTCTCTGCTTGGGGAAGCAAAAAGATGGTTGAACTCAGAGCCTGCAAATTCAATTACCACCTGGGACGATTTGGGACAGAAATTCCTCATCAGATTTTTTCCATCTGGGAAAACAGCTAAACTGAGGAGTGATATTCTGAGTTTTAGGCAGAAGGGTGGTGAGAACTTGTACCAAGCTTGGGACAGGTTTAAATCGATGTTGATGAGTTGCCCTCATCATCATCAATCTAATGAGGTGTTAGTCCATACCTTCATTGAAGGGTTGGAGCCTAACACTAAGATTTTGCTTGATTCAGTTGCAGGTGGACAGGCCTTAGAGAAGACTTATGCAGAAATGTTCACCTTGTTGAACCGGATCTTTCAGGGTAATTCGGAGTGGAACGGAGGGGGAATGAAACCTATAGTATAGAAAACTGCAGGTATGCTGGAAGTAGATGCGATGAGAGCTCTAACTGCACAGATTTCTGCTATGGAGAATATGAAGAGTACATATTTCAGCAACATGGCATTGGGACAACAACATGCGCAGGTAAATGCAGTTCAACAACCACCGTCTTGGTATGAGATCTGCGAAGGTAGCGATCACGGTGCAGAGGTATGTAATGCAAACCCAAATTCTGTTAATTTTGTAGGGAATACCCAGAGAGGAGGAGACCAACAAAACTATGGAAATTCTTATAACCCAAGTTGGCGTAACCACCCAAACTTTTCTTGGGGTAGAAATCAGAACCAGGGACAAGGGTAAAACCATTATAGGCCACAATGTAATGCCAATGGTTATCAACCACAAGCACAAAGGGAGCAACCTAAGCAGCAAACCGAAAACATGAGTCTGGAGGAGATGCTAAAAAAGATTATGGCTGATCAAGCCCAGTTAGCTGCTGATGTAAGGAATAATCAATTAGCTACACAGAATCTGGAGAAGCAATTTGGGCAGTTTGCTAGTGCCCAAAATTCACGACCGCAAGGAGGTTTGCCTGGAAACACTAACCCAAATCCTAAACAGGTGAATGCAGTAAGCACACGCAGTGGTTTGCAATTGGAGAAGTTTACTGCTAAGGAAAGAAACACTGAAGTTATAAACACAGAGAGTGAACCTAAAGAGGGCGAGCTTAAGGAGAATGAAGTAGTTGCACCGGAAGAAAACGTGCAACCAATAGTGAGACCACCCCCTCCATTTCCTCAAAAGTTCAAGAAACAAAAGAAGGACAAATGTTTTGGTAAGTTTCTCTCTCTCCTGAAACAAGTTCACATTAACTTGCCATTGGTGGATGTTTTGCAAGGTAAACCCAGGTATTCTAAGTACGTGAAAGAGATCGTAGCAAACAAAAGGAGGCTGACAGAGTATGAGACTGTGGCACTTACTGAAGAGTGCAGCTCTAGAATTCAGAACAAGCTTCCCATTAAACTAAAAGATCCGGGTAGTTTTACTATGCATATTACTATAGGGCAAAGCATCCATACTCGAGGGTTGTGTGATCTAGGAGCTAGTATAAACTTGATGCCAACTTCTCTGTACAAAAAGCTGGGGTTGGGTAATCCTAAACCAACTACCATAATTTTGCAGTTGGCGGATAGATCTGTACAAATGGTATCTCTAATTTTCCCAGTAGACTTTGTAGTATTGAATTTCAAGCCTAATCCTGAGATCCCTTTCATCTTAGGACGACCTTTCTTAGCGACTGGTAGGGTAATGATAGATGAAGCAGCTGGGAAGCTTACTATGAGAGCTCATGATAAAGTGGAGGTGTTTGATGTATACAAAGCCTTAAAATTGCCAGTTGTGTATGAGGAGTTGTCTTCCATAATCGTGATAGATCTTGAGGCAGAAGCTAAATATATTACAGCTAAGGATCCTCTAGAGCGAGTGTTAGTGGGTGATGACATATATGGGGATGCTGAGGCACATGAAATGGTGCAATTCCTTGATGTGTCTCTTATGGTTACTGTTGGAGAGCGCTGGGAGCCTCTGAATAGGGTGTTGGGTCCTCCACCTAAACCCTCCATTGAAGAAGCGCCCAAGTTGGAGTAGAAAACACTGCCAGCCCACCTCAGGTATGCATTTTTGGGTGAAGATGAAACTTTACCGGTTAATTTGTCTGCAGCATTATCTGATGAACAGATGGAAGCCGCACTACTCATTTTGAAGAAGAGGAAAGCAGCTCTGGGATAGCAAATGTCTGACATCCATGGTATTAGTCATGTACTGTGTATGCACAAAATATACATGGAAGAAGGGTACAAGGCAAGGGCACAACATCAGCAGAGACTAAATCCATTGATGAAGGATGTTGTCAGAAAAAAAGTCATCAAGTGGCTGGATGCAGGGATTGTGTAATCTAATAGTAAATGGGTAAGTCCAGTGCAGTGTGTGCCTAAGAAGGGAGAAATGACAGTTGTGACCAATGAGAAAAATGAGTTGATCCCCACAAGAACAGTAACTGGGTGGAGGATATGCATGGACTACAGAAAACTCAATTAACCCACCATGAAGGACCACTATCCGGTACCGCTCATTGATCAAATGGTAGACAGATGGCTGGCCAAGAGTATTATTGTTTCCTTGATGGTTATTCAGGGTATAATCAGATCGTCATTGCACCTAAGGATCAAGAGAAGAAGACATTCACCTGCCCATATGGCACGTATGCGTTCAAACGCATGCCATTTGGCTTGTGCAATGCCCCAGCCACATTTCAGAGATGTATGATGGCAATCTTCCATGATATGGTGGAAGATTTTGTTGAAGTATTCATGGACGATTTCTCGGTGTTTGGTGAGTCGTTCGAACTTTGTTTATCTAATCTTGATAGAGTTCTTGTTAGGTGTGAGGAGACCAATCTGGTGCTGAACTGGGAGAAGTTTCACTTTCTGGTCAGAGAAGGAATTGTGTTGGGGCACAAAATCTCCAAGAGTGGGCTAGAAGTAGACAAAGCGAAGGTGGAAGTGATTGAGAAGTTGCCACCACTAATATCAGTGAAGGGAGTGTGAAGCTTCCTTGGACATACTGGTTTTTACAGAAGGTTCATCATGGACTTCTCTAAAACTGCAAGACCTATGTGCAGCTTATTAGAGAAAGAGATGAAATTTATGTTTGATGAAAAATGTTTGCAGGCTTTTGAGATATTGAAACAGAAGTTGATTGAGGCTCATATTCTTATTGCTCCAAATTGGGAGCTTCCCTTCGAGCTGATGTGTGATGCTAGTGATATAGCAGTTGGGGCAGTGCTTGGGCAGAGAAAGGACAAGGTGTTTCACTCTATCTACAATGCGAGCAAAACACTTAACGCAGCCCAATCGAACTACACAGTTACTGAGAAGGAGATGTTGGCATTGGTGTTTGCATTCAACAAGTTCAGGTCATACTTGGTGGGAACCAAAGTGATAGTCTACACTGATCTTGCGGCCATTCGGTACTTGGTCAACAAGAAGGATGCCAAACCTAGGCTGATTAGGTGGATCCTGCTGCTACAAGAGTTTGACCTCGAAATAAGAGATAGGAAGGGAACTGAGAACCAAATAGCTGATCATCTGTCCCTCCTAAAGGATTCGTCTCATGTGAAAAATGAAAGGCAGATTCGTGAAGAGTTTCATGATGAGCAGTTGCTTGCTTTGGACATTTCTCAGGTGGCTTGGTATGCAGACATTGTAAATTTTCTGGTGAGTGATTTATTTCCACCTGGGGCGTCAACACATCAGAAGTAGAAGTTAAAGTATGATGCCCGCTTTTATATATGGGATGAGCCTTATTTGTTCAAGCAGGGTCCGGATCAGATGATTAGAAGGTGTATAGCTGAGAAGGAGGTGACACAAGTGTTGGAGAGTTGCCACGCGTCGCCATATGGTGGGCATCATAGAGGCGAAAAAACTGCGCATAAGGTATTGCAATCTAGTTTCTTTTGGCCTACTCTGTTTAAAGATGTTGTTTTGTTTGTGAAAGGTTGCGATCAGTGTCAGAGGATGAGCACCATTTCGAAGAGGCATGAGATACCATTGAACAACATACTAGAGGTGGAGATCTTTGATGTGTGGGGGATAGACTTTATGGGACCATTCCCATCGTCCCGGAGAAATCAATACATTCTAGTCGTTGTGGACTATGTGTCTAAGTGGGTGAAGGTTGTTGCATTGCCAACAAATGATGCCAAAGTGGTTATCAAGTTCATTCGAAAGCACATCTTCACCAGGCTTGGAACGCCAAGGGCGATAATCAGTGATAGAGGTAAGCACTTTATCAATAACTCAGTTCATAGTCTGTTAGCGAAGTATGGGGTGCGGCACAAAATGGCTACAACATATCATCCCCAAACTAGCGGACAAGTAGAGGTATCAAACAGGGAGGTCAAACAGATCCTCCAAAAGACTGTGAATGCCCAAAGAAAATATTGGGCTAACAAGTTAGATGATGTCTTATGGGCATATCCGACTGCTTACAAGACACCGATAGGGACTTCTCCTTATCGAATGGTGTTTGGGAAAGCTTGTCACTTACCAGCTGAGTTAGAGCACAAGGCATATTGGGCAATTAAGAAGCTGAATCTAGATGCTGAGTTAGCAGGCAGAAAGCGGATCACACAGCTGCACAAGCTAGAAGAGTTTAGGCTTCACGCCTATGAAAATGCAAAGTTGTATAAAGAGAAGACCAAAAGGTGGCATGCCAAGCATATTGTGTCACGCACATTTGAGCCTGGTCAGTTAGTGTTACTTTTCAATTCTAGATTGAAGTTTTTCCCAGGGAAGCTTCGGTCTAAGTGGAGTGGTCCGTTTGAGGTGGTGAGGATGACTCAACATGGTGTTGTAGAATTGCGAAACAAGGATAAGAGCTCTACTTTCCTTGTAAATGGTCAACAGGTCAAGCACTACTTCAGTACGGATGTAGATCGTGAGCTTGAAGCGCTCACATTGAATGATGAATGAGTCATGAGATAGGTCGTGCCGCGACGTTAAATCAGGCGCTACACGGGAGGCAACCTGTGAACCATTGTAATAGTTAGGATTTATTTGTTCTTATTTGGTTATTTCAATTCTTAGGAATTAGTAAAAAAAAAGGATATATCAAGAAAAATGAAGAAGAGCAAGAAGGAAGTAGTTGCGCGACACGGGACAGTTTGAGATGTCTTGCCATGGGTTGTTGGTTGCTCGATTTTCAGGGAGTTGGGAAGGGTGTTTTATGTTGTCATTATCGTGTGTTTCGTGTTGGGATATGTGTGTTTCAAAGTCTGAGTAGAAATACAGTGTTGCCTGATTCTTAGGTTAAATTGCTAGGGTATATAATATGTGGGAATGTTTGACAAATTGTTTTTGGGTGTACTCGATTCCTTACGTGTAATATGCCTTGGTTAATCATAGGTTTCTGCGTTGGGCGATATTGTGGTTATAGGTGATTTTGAATTCTTGAGTAAAAATCACTTAATGTTCATTGTTGTTGATCTAGCATGAGGTAAAGATTTGTGGGTTATGTTTGCTCGTGATCAATTATGTCTGAATGGTTAATGATTGATGTAGTGTTTGCAGTGAATTGAGAGGTAGTATGGGGGTTTGACTACCTCGACTATTGAAGGTCTAGTATCTTGTATTTTGGCAAACACGGAGTGAACGATTACTGTTGCTAGGAAATGTTGGCCGGGTGGTAGTGTGTACTCAGGGGTCTATATTAGTTGTGTGAAGTGTTGAGTAACACTTTCTACTTGTTTTGTGGTTGTCTCTGATATTGTGATGCCTCACCGATTTGATGAGCTTGGTAATTACTTGAGTATGTTGCTGGTAAATTGTGGGAAGTCTGAGTACCTAAGCTGAGACTGCATTGAACTAAGTGTGGGGTGGTGTGCGCACACCACCCATATTATTATCATTGTTTTGCAGTCACGGGGGTTGAACTTTGGTATATTTTGCAGGTCACCATATCTAGCTCACACATACCCGGCAAAGAAGTGGCCACATCAAGCAATAGGAAACATGTCCGGAGTGGGAATGTCCCACCCACACCTGCACTTCCCAGGGATCAAACTAGGCGATTTGGGGTGAAGGTTGTTACCAAAGAAGGAAAGGCTTGGTATAAGAAGCACATCGAGGCCACTTATTTTTCTGATGTCTGTGTTGACTGAGACAGTCTGGCACGTGAGTTCCCCCAGATCCGGAGGCGAATTAGGGAGCTCAGCATGGAGTTCATCTTTGCTGACCCAGACGAATGTAACTTGCACATGGTCTGGGAGTTTTACACCAACTAGGCACCCGAGGCGCGATCCCACTATGTGACGGTGCGTGGTAAGAATGTGCCCATCACTCCCACAGGTATTAATGATATATTGGGTACACCGCAAGACACCGACCCACTAGTGCTGACAGGGCTGAAGATACGCCCTCCATACCAGGCCATCCGCCACATGCTATGCGGGCCACAGTCCATGGCTCAATGGACTAAGCATAGTGGGAAGAGATATCATAAATCTCTCATATACGCTCACATGCTGCGGGAGACACGTGTTTGGCTAAAGGTGGTGATGAACTAACTGATCCCGGGCTTACATTACACTGATATCACGCGTGACTGGGTGTGCCTGGTTTATGCTTTGATGACTGGCATCAAGTTGAACATCGGAGCCATCATAAAATCTTCGATGAGGAAGGCTCGGGTTCACAAAGGACATAGGTATGCATTTGGTGGTCTGATTACCAAAATGTGTCGTGTTGCAAGTGTCCCTAAAGAGAATTTAGATTACATGGCACCACTTTATCCAGCACCGGTGGACATTATTCGCATTAAGGGGCCGGACACTGACTTCGGCCTAACACTCACCACCGTAGAGTGCCACAGGAGAGATGAGTTGATCATGGCTATGATGTATGGCCTTGAGATGTTACGACACAAGACTGGTGGTCGGCCATCTACTGATCTGGAAATAGGGGAGGTCAATATGCGTTATCTTCTGAATGACCATGCTAAAGCATTACTTGGCATTGGTCCTGAGTTCCGGGAGCCGACTGAGAATGATATCCCGACTGATGAAGAGAACTTGCATACCAGCTCAGATGTGGAGTCCGATTCGAATGAGGAGATAAACCCCATACAGGCCGAGGCTGAGGCCGATGGGGGTGATATAATGGATGACTAATCAGGGAGTTTCTTTTTCACTTTACCTTTTCGAACTTTATTGAGATTTTGACATGCACTGGGGACAGTGCTATTGTATAAGTGTGGGAGGAAGATGGAAAACATATACGATTTGTACATATATTGGGTTGAACATTGTTTTCTGTTTTGTTTGATTTTGGGTTCCTTGGTAGTTGTTTTCGGTTCTTTAGCCAAGGATAGTCCCTTTGAACCGTACAAAAATACATAAAGATTTTGTTTCTAGGATTGAGTCTGTAGTCATAGATTGAGTCAAGCTGCCCAATGATAAATGGATGACGACCATCTTAAGGGCAATTTCGTCATTGAGTCTTAGGCTTGGTTGTGCTGAAGCTGAAAATCTCTGATGTATGAAAAGCATGGTTGAAATTGATGTATGAATGCAGTGAATTCGTGTATAAGCTTCATCTGAACCTTCTGCGTGACATGATTGTGTGTTGTGATTGATCCATTTTGAATACAACTTGTGCCAGGAGTGGTGAGTTTTGTATGATATCCATGATTGCATCTGAGTCTAGAACTTGCCCAGGTTGTTATTGAAGCGAAATACAAGTGGTATTATGTTTGAAAGGTGATAACAGGCTTTCTTTGAATTGTTTGAAATTTGAGCCTGTTCAGAAAGAAGATCCCTAGTCTAGCCCAATTGAGCCTTTTAGCCTTGATTTTGTTCTAACCCACATAATAAACTGAATCCCTTTTATTGATACCGTAGTTTTGATCCTAACCCCTAATGCACTATGTTAGGAAGAAAGGTAAAAACAACGGAAAGAGTAGATAGGGTGGAAATGCGTAGTTGTTAGGGAAGAATGAAAGAAAAGGTAATTGATACCCCATGATTGTGAATCTGAGATTGGCCCTGGTCCTAAAAAGGATAATGTGCACCTTAACTCAAGAGAAATCTCCGAGTAAAGGGTGGCTAGTGTTCATAAAAATAATAAAAATAATAATAATAATAATAATAATAATAATAATTTGAGGAAATAAAGGGGCAAGTAAGCATTAAGGCAAGGTTAGTAACACTAGTGAAATCTTATGAAGAAGAAGAGGGCTAATGAAAAGAAAAAGTTATGAATGAAAGAAGAGAGCTGAATATAGTGCATTAGGGAGGACGAGTCACTAATCGCATCTAAATGAATCCTCCCCCACCTTAAGCCTGCAACACAACCAAACCAAGTACTGTTTGATTTTGAGCATTTTACACTTTATTAGTAAAGATGTACATAATGGTCAAGCTTATGGTTCTCAGTGCATACATGTGTGATGTTGTTTGCTGAGTGAGAGTGCATATTGTCTGCAAAGTCCTTAAATTATATTCAATGGGCTAACTCGAGTGCATGGACTATTCCTTGGAGTGAGGGGCACTTGTTGTATGAATGATAGGTGATAGGTAATGGTGCATATGTTGTGAATGCGTTGGTTGCAAAAAGTTGTCCAGTCATCTACTTGAGTTATGCATATTATAAATGAAAACATGCAGTGTGAATTATGAACAGATCCTTAGAAGTTAGTAGTGGATGCACAATCCAAGGTAGTGAGTCTAGGTCTAGGAGTTGTTAGTAGTTGTTCGAGGACGAACAAAGTTTTAAGTGTGGGGTAGTGATCTTAGCCATATTTATATGTCTAGAATACTAATTATGTCCACATTTACGCCTAGTTTGAATTCAAAATGTATTTGTTTGTAGTCTTATCGAGTCATTTGCTTATTTATGAGCTAACCAACATGATTAGTTGTGTAGGTATGCTTAATGGGAGAAACGAGCACAAAAATGGATAAAGGAAGATATCTGAAGATTTGAGTCAAAAGAGAACAAGGAAGAAGTTGAGGAAAATACACCAAGGTATTTACGTGTTCTCTCCGCGTCGCGCGGTTGAATGCAGAATGTGGGTTGCAAAAATCAACTTCTAGGCAGAACACCTCGTGCTGCTCGCGCGTCGCGCAGAAGACAAAAGTATCGTGGACTCGAAATTTAGAAGTCATTGCGCGTCGAGCGCCTGAGTACCAGATTTGGCCGTTTTGACTATTAGTATAAATAGGGTTTTATTTTATTTTATTAAGGATCTTTTTCTGGGTTTTAAAGGACGACGATTTGGAAGAACGTTTTTCTTCAGTTTTAGGGTTATTTCTTAAACTCTTTTCCTTTCAATCGTTTGATGATTCATAACCATTGTATGATTGAATGTTGGACTATGAGTAGCTAAATACTCTAGTTCTAGGGTTGTGGCTACATGATGATTGCAATTGATTGAGTTTTGTTGGGTTTATTATTGACCATCACATGAATCTTTCTTGTGTTCTTATTTTCCGTATTTCATGATTGATCACTATAGAAATAAATTTATTGTCCAAATTAAACTCGGGAGAGGAATAAGAGGATAGAACGTGGGGCATAAGGAGCTTGTTGAACTCTAAATAGCTAGGGTCGATTCGTTTCTAGGATAGGGATATACCTAAAGACCTCGCTTGGATCACCATACAGGAAGATAACTTAATGCTCGGTAGGTAATCAGTCTATCCCCGCTTAACGATGTAGTTAGGGTGTTATCTATCGTAGGCGATTAGAGGTCGGGAGACCATGATCATACATCTTACCATGTGATTCATTGATTCGATAATTAATAATTACCCATATAAATGATATTGATTGCATGAATCCTGATAGAAGCTGCAACCCTGGATCTTTCCCAAATCATTGTTTGAAACCCGTGAAACTGAATCTTGTATTTACATTTTGTTTTAAAATTTAGAAATAGAAATAAACAACCCTTTAAGTCTGGAAATACATTTGTGGTTAACCGAGAACTAGAGAAATTGATAGTTTCTAAGCGTGAGTCCCTGTGGGCACGATACCCGGCTCTCGAAAAGAGCCAATTTATTACTTGTACGATCATGTGCACTTGCGTGTGCGATTAGACCACAACAATAGCTTTTCAACTAAAAATTCTCATATTGTGAGAAAGACCTTTCATAACATGTCATGATTATTCATTAGTGTACAATTGAGAATAGCCTTTCAATCAACACATCATCATAACATAATCATAGAAACTTCATTCATGAGTGTGTGTATGTGAGAATAGCCTTTCAACTACCACACCATTACAATATAGTCATAATCACATTACTTTCATTGAAATCACAAGGCATGTACATAAGCATCATGATTATACAACAATCTTCATAATTTGCCCTCCAAGGCCATGCATCATAATTCACCAACACACCTAGAATACTACAATTTAGGCATGAATAATGACATAAGTCAAGTAACTATACCATTACAAGGACAATTGCATAACATTCATCTTACTACAATTCACCCACATCAAAGTCATAAATTAGGGTTATGGAAAATCATGGATTCATGGAGAATTTTATCTTAAAACCACCATAAAACAACAATTCAATCTTAATATATGATAATTAAACCATTGAAAAATGTTTTGAGAAAAAATCCATGACCTAGAATGAAAACCCTTAGTTTTGGAGAATTTCCAACTTTGAAATTGAAGGTTTGAGAACTTCATGGATGAAAAGTTAACCATGAATCAAAACTTACCATACCCTTAATTGAAGATTCCTCACGAATTTGGGTGGAAAAGATGAGTCCTTCTTCTTCTTCTTCCTTCTTCAATGGAGGTTTTAGAGAGAGAATTATTTGGAGAGGAGTTGGTTACTATTTTGGGTTTGGAAATTATGAATTGTAAAGGAGTGGTTAATGACAAAGTACTTATATATGTGAAATAAAACAATATAAATCGACCCCATTAATTAACTAACTAATTTGGAATTTACCAACTTGCCCCTCATTTGGCCGAACCTAGGCAGATTGCAGGCAACATCCACGACCCATGACTCACGGACCGTGAGTGGGGCTACGCCCCATCCTGCAGGTCCGTGGGTGGTGGTCTGCAACTTCTCATTTGGGGTCTTGACCTACGAACCTCCCCCACGAGGCGTGGATGGACCTACAGGGCGTAGGTCTCATCCGTAGCCCACACCATTTTGGCAACTTGGGCAGTTTTGGGGAGCTTTAGGGTCCTCCTCAAGGACCCTTGGTTGGTCCTTGGGGGGTCGTACCTTAACGTTTAACCCCTAAACTCCTCAACCGAAGTTCGGGAAGTCATTTTATACTTCTAAACCTTACATCAAACTCAACAACTCACACGTAAGGCTCTAGTTTCACCTACTAGTTTTTCCGAAGCGTTACACTACTCCCCCCTCACTCTTTCTATATCTCTCCTCTCTTTATGTTTGGTGATGATGTATATCAATGCATATCTTGATCCTAGATACACTATTTTATATCAAACACATGTATCTATGTATAGTATATAAATATTTGATATCAGATGCATAGATACAATTGATATCGAACACATGAGATGAGGTTAATATTAAATATATTGAATAAAGTTGATATAAATATAGTGAATGAAATTAATTTTAAATTCATAATTTTTTTGAAATTTATAAAAAGTGAGGCGAGCGAGGAAGGAAGATCAACGAGTGAGAGAAAACAGAAATGAGCGAGAAAATTAATAAATATATATCAAATTTCAAATACATACAAATTACAACTAAATAGTAATAGTTTATTCGGAAATAAATATTTTCATATACTTAGGGAAACTATTGTTTCACGATATGTATAATATCCTCATAAAAAGGGATTAGCAAAAAGAAAGGAAAAAAAACAAAATAAAATAGGCCGTGGGCCGACCTTAGTTCAGTCGCCGTTCCCGCTGCTCATATCAGCTTCCGTTTAGCGGCAAAACAATCAGGCGTTTTTCAGAAGCAAACCGATGATAAGCAAGATGGTTTAGATTTTACAATTTGGATAGCTATCTTTGCACTGGCCGAAATTTGTTAGATAACACCATATCTGTATATTCAGTTTTTTTTTTAGGGTTCAGTAAACTAGGGTTTGAACTTTGAACCAAACGAATATGTCGAAGAGAAAATTCGGATTCGAAGGATTTGGCATTAATCGGCAAACAACGTACAACTTCGAGCGAAATCAAGCTCCTCAGCGACTGTATGTTCCGCCATCCTCACGTTCCGGAGGTAGCCATGACAATTACGAAGATACCGACTTAGATAACATTGAGTACGATGACCACGAAGCTGTCGGAGGGAACAACGATGATGGAGGCGGAGGAGGTGGTGAGGATGATGAAATTGATCCACTTGATGCGTTTATGGAAGGGATTCATGAAGAAATGAAGGCTGCACCGCCTCCTAAGCCGAAAGAGAAGTTGGATAAGTATAAGGATGATGTAGATGATGATCCGATGGAGAGTTTTCTGAGAGCGAAGAAGGATGTAGGGTTACAATTGGCTGCTGATGCTCTTCACGCTGGTTATAATTCCGACGAGGAGGTGTATGCTGCAGCAAAGGCGGTTGATGCAGGGTTAGTTGAGTATGACTCCGACGATAATCCAATTGTTGTTGATAAAAAGAAGATTGAGCCTATTACTGCTCTGGATCATAGTGAGATTGACTATGAGCCTTTCAACAAGGATTTTTATGAGGAAAAGCCTTCTATTTCAGGTACACTGTGTTCTGTTTGATGATTTCTCCTCTTGATCTAGTTTACTCGTGGTCCACAATTTAACTTCGTTCTTTTGTTGGTTAGAATGACATAACGTGCACTGAAAAACCATAGATAAGAACAAGAGGTGAAAAACTAGAGATGGATTCATGATTCTAAGTTAGTGGGTGTAGAGCATTGGCGGATTCATGATTTCCAGTATAAATGTGTGAATAAGCTAGCAAAACACAATTCCAAGGGAGGCAGTAGTATATAATTTATAGGTAGATAAAGTTTGATTAGTGGGATTAAAAGTCCCTAATTCCACTATTCCAGTACTTTATTTTTAAAAATAATAATTATAGTGAAACGACGACGTTTTGGGCAATTGACTCCTGGCTGTTTTGGAATTAAATGGAAAAAAATAACAAAAGCTAAATGTAAAATAAATAACTTAGTTGGTCAGATTCGAACCCTGAACACAAGGTACATTTTGAAGGCCCTATGCCACTGAGCTACGTTTTGTTTCTTGTTCAGGGTGTTCAAAATTAATATATGTACGTAAATGCAGTATATCTACCCTATATACAGTGTAAATTTTTGTTGTGAACCCTCTCCCGCCTCCTAGATCCGCCCATGGTGCAGAGCACTATCAACCTCCTGCTACTTTTAGCAACACTTGCAAACTCAGGATAAATTCAAATTTTCTTGCTTAACTATATGTGTAGTTCAAGCAGAGGACAATGTGTGGCTAGGACAATGTGCGGCTGCACCAGTGCCTGCATATTGCATCCGCTTATGGGGAGAGTAGAGCCTGCCTCATGATCTGTCAGACCTGGTGGTTTTTAGAGCTTGTTATAAATAATGGCTTCTAATACTTCATGTAAAGATTAATTGTTACAAAAACGGAAAAGGGTTAAATATTATCCATGTACTATCAAAAATAGTTTAAATATACCATTCATTATACTTTTGGCTAAATATATCTCCTTTTTTTAAAATTTGTCTAAATATATCCTTTATGTTATACTTTTGGTCTAAATTTACCCCTCTTATTATACTTAGACACTAATTTGCCTTTAATTTTGACGGAGCGACACGTGACAAGCTCATAATCAAATGACCAATGTAATCTCCAATTTTAAATACCCAATTTCTTTAGAAACTCACATGTTTAACCCATTCCCGACCCATGAAATTTCCGAAAGTGAGGTTACTCTCATATTTGATTTCACATCCTCTTGTGTCTCCACTCATCGCTGCCTCAGGTGTGCAAATAATTGAATGTACCCATTCATATTCATAATGAGATCTCTATTCAGATATGAACTCTTTCAATTTTGGAAAAGATAATGCTTATATATGTTTAGAAATTCCATAGGAATCACGTATTTATTTGCTCTGTATGTGGACGTGATTGTTTTTAGTAATAAAATAAGCTTACATTGAGAAGGCTTTTAAATAATTGAAAACCGATTATTGTAGTCAGAGAAAATATAGTCGAACTAAAGAAGTAAATTACTCCATCCGTTCCATGTACATGTCGTCCTTACTAAAAATAGATGTTCCTTAATATTTGTCATTTCACAAAGCCAATGCATAAATGACACTATTCTTCCTATTTTACCCTCAAGAGTTCTTAGCCTTGAAAGCATGCGTTTGACCAATATAGGAAAACTAAGTAATTGATTCATGTTCATTGGTAATTAATTAAAATAAATTAATTCATGTTGATTCATTGAAAATTTGACTTCAAGAGAACACTCAATAAGGGTACAATTTACCTAGTTTGTTAAGGGGCATGAAACCTAAAATGGTGACAACCAAATAAGAAAGGAGGGAGTATAACGATAGGTTGCTCATGAGCACTGAAATTGTAATTTGATGGTATTACTTTTATCATTTACTGATTTTCGTGATCGAAAGTATGATAGGCTTATGCTTGCTTGGAGACGAAGTTTCTAGAGAACGCAATGCTAATTCAAAATATTCATGGTGATTGAGAAGATAGAATTAGAAGAAGATGAAAAGAAAACAACTCAAAAGGGAGGGAATGGGTTAAACGGGTGTGTTTCGAAAGAAATCAAATATTTAAAATTGGGAATTATTTAAGTGGAGAAGGGTAGAGGGGTGGGCTCATTATCCACCGAGTTTAGAAGGCTGTGATTGGTCCAAAGGGCGGGTCACAGACGGATTTCTCGGTTATCAAAAAAAATTAAAAAAAAATTGGGAATCACATCGGCCATTTGATTTTGAGCTTGCCACGTGTCCCTTCGTCAAAATAAGGGCAAATTTGTGCCAAAGTATAACGGGAGGGGTATATTTAAGCCAAAAGTATAACGCGAGGTATTTTTTATACCAAAAGTATAACGAGGGGTATATTTAACCCTTTTCTGTTATGAAAATTGTAATGTGGGCGATTTTAGTTTTTTGGTAGTAAATGTTGACACTTCACGAATATATGCTGTTTTTAGTTTCTTTTGGAATGAGATACAATTTTTGGTTCATATGGGGTATGGCGTTGTACTAATCCCTAACATTTCCCTGGTGCTTTGGTCCTTTGTTTGAACTTAAAAATGATGAATCCATTTTAGAAATGTTGGGTTGGGGACTGTTGTAAATTTTATTTAAACATTGTTTCTATTGATCATTGATGTGCAAAATGTTATAATTTGAGCTTATTCTAACTTATGGCTTCTGGCTTATTTTTAGCTTAAAGCTAAGTGCTTATAAGCACTTTTTTAACTTACCCGAACACTCCAAAAGTGCTTACAAGCAATTTCAGCTTAAAAGCACTTGAATAGACCAATCCGAACGGGCTCTTAGTTGTTTTGTTCCTGAAAGATGGATAATTCCATGAGACCCTTCACTTGCTGAGGCAGATTAGACAGGAAGTTTAACACCTGGCTTTCATTATGATCATGGCTTAGGGCAGTGTTATCAAAGGCGCGCTTTAAGTGCGCTTAAGCCCTGAAGCGAGGCTCAAAACGTGTTAAGTGCTTCGCCTCGTTTTATGTGCACTTCAGTGTTGTCATCAAGGTTCTAAGGCAAACATGTCCTTACCAATGAGCCTCTTATGAAGAAGTGACACTAAATAATTGATATTTCATTAATCATAATTATTTTTTAATTTCTTTGGTCATATATTTGTCATTCATATTTATAATTATTAGTCTTGGACAAAACAAATATATTTGTATTCTTTTCTCCATTTGCGCCTTTTTTCATTAAAGCCCACACTTTATTTGTGCTTTGCGCTTAAAGCCCCCACGGACCTTAGAGCTTTTTTGCGCTTTTCGCCTTTGATAACACTGGCTTAGGGATGCCAGCTTACCAGTAGGTTTATTAGCTTCCCTAAAGCAGTGGTTGATATTGAAGCCATGAACTTCAACTAAATTCTGAATCTATTTGATGTAGCTGTCAGTATAACTACACTTTGAGTTGCTTTGATGTAGCTATCAATATTCCAAGGAGATTCCCATTCACCTTTTACACTTTGTGAGCAAAAGAGAGTCTGTTTCTGCAATACTCAACACTAGGTTCCTATAGTCGCACCAGTTCAAGCCATAGAGTGTAGCTGCTGCATCTGCCATGTTGCTGGTACCAGGGCCTAGGGTAATAGAGTATGCTCATAGAGTGATCCCCTGGCTATTTCTGATGAGTCCACCACTTCCACATAGTCCTTGGATGCAACTTCCATCACTATCTAGTTTCACTAGCTGAGGCGGTGGTCTTATCCATTTGACAATGGTGACAGTTCTTTGTTGAAGTGTGGCATCACAGACTTGACAAATACTTCTCCAGTTCTGTCCCAGATTAGCTTTTCCAAATCTTCTCATTGTTACCTGCAAAATAGTGTACACAATATTAGTGATTGTTCTGTATATGGAAGGTTTGATGGCCTCAAATTTATTACTGCATCTTGTCCTCCATATTTCCCAACATTTGTATGGAGTCTGTTGTAATTTGATTCTACTTGTATGGGGTTGGAGCTGAGCCCCAGTTCAGCATTATTTTATTGGTTCTCCTTGTATTCATGTGTATTTTGAATGTAGGGTTGTTTAGTGCAGTCAATAAGGAGCCCAGCTCTTCATGGTGATTGCAAGCAGCCATTATCGTTTTGCTAGGTCTTCTTTGGATTGCACATTATCTGTAATCAGTATCTTCCTTCATCCAGGTTAATGCTTTTGCTTTATGCAGGTATGAGCGATCAGGAAGTTAATGAATATAGTACAAGCTTGGCCATTCGTGTATCGGGCTTTGATGTACCAAGGCCAATTAAGACATTTGAAGACTCTGGTTTTTCTGTTGAGTTGATGAAAGCTATCAGTAAACAGGGTTATGAAAAGCCTACACCAATACAGTGTCAAGCATTACCAATTGTGCTCTCTGGGAGAGATATTATTGGTATTGCTAAAACTGGGTCCGGTAAGACTGCTGCTTTTGTGCTTCCTATGATTGTCCACATCATGGATCAGCCTGAACTGCAGAAAGAAGAAGGCCCCATTGGAGTTATTTGTGCACCCACTAGGGAATTAGCACATCAAATATTTGTGGAGGCAAAGAAATTTTCGAAATCGCATGGTATCCGTGTGTCTGCAGTTTATGGAGGAATGTCTAAATTGGATCAATACAAAGAACTAAAGGCAGGGTGTGAGATTGTTGTTGCTACTCCAGGGAGGTTGATAGATATGATCAGAAAGAAGGCATTTACAATGTTGAGAGCAACTTATCTAGTGCTTGATGAGGCTGATCGGATGTTTGACCTTGGTTTCGAGCCTCAGATAAGGTCCATTGTTGGTCAAATTAGACCTGATCGCCAAACATTGCTCTTTTCAGCAACTATGCCCCGCAAAGTTGAGAAGCTTGCCAGAGAAATATTGACGGATCCTGTAAGAGTTACTGTGGGTGAGATTGGCACGGCTAATGAGGATATTACACAAATAGTTGAAGTGATTCCTTCGGATGCTGAAAAATTGCCTTGGCTTCTGGAGAAGCTCCCTGGACTGATTGACAATGGTGATGTTCTTGTCTTTGCTTCGAAAAAGGCAACAGTGGATGAGATTGAATCCCAATTGGCTCAGAAGGGATTTAGAGTTGCAGCTCTCCATGGTGACAAGGATCAAGTTTCTCGTACGGAGACGCTGCAAAAATTTAAATCTGGCATATATCATGTTCTCATCGCAACTGATGTTGCTGCTCGTGGTCTTGATATCAAATCACTTAAGTCAGTGGTGAACTATGATATAGCTAAAGATATGGACATGCATGTTCACAGAATTGGGAGAACAGGTCGTGCTGGTGACAAAGATGGAACGGCCTACACTCTTATTACTCACAAGGAAGCACGTTTTGCTGGTGAACTGGCGAACAGTTTGGTTGCTGCTGGTCAAACTGTGTCCGTGGAACTAATGGACCTTGCTATGAAGGTACTTCTATATTTTTTATTTGAAATGCTTGAAGCTTAGGATTAAGGATTCTATTTTCTTGTTTTATCCTCTTAAATTTCACCAAGTGCATTACATTTTGTGATATTCACCTCTTCCATTCATTGCCACTGCTCAAGTTTGTGTGCCACACACTCAGACACAAAATTAAAGTAAAAGATGAACCAAGAAAAAGGGAAACATTTTCCCTTTTGAAGTCAAAATCTATAATGGCATCCTTTCCGTAGATATTCTTTACTAGAAAGCTACGATGATAGATCAGAGAATGTTTATTTGTTCTTTTGGTTTCTCAAACGAAATACGAGTCCAAGGATGCAATGTTGTGGGCTGCTGGGATTCAATTGTCGCACAATCACGGGTTGCTAGGATTCATGTTGAAGTATACAATTGAAGGATGGATCAGAGATGCTTTAACATGATTTGGAGATTACATAGTCATTGCAACACAAGAAGCCTCCAAACCTTTCTTGTCTAGCTGAGTTTTATTGTAGACATCTTAAAAAACCTAGCAGGAGTATCTTGAGATGCCAAGCTAATATATGAAATATTAACTATTTTATTTATGGATGTGAATTGGAAAAATAGGAGTATGTAAACCTTGGTAGAAATGTTATTAGACTATGTAGTATCGCGTAGCACCTGGTAAGGTATGATATGTAAATATATTGAGAACTATCTAGAGACGGAAACCAAGGATGTGGCCTATTGGTCAATGGAGTAGTTTGGGAACCATGAGGTCTCAAGTTCAAATCTCAGCAAAGGCAACTTTGCCTCTGCTCCCTCCATCCCAATTTAAGTGGCACCGTTTGACTTGCACAAAGTTAAAGAAAGAAAAGAAGACTTTTGGAATGGGTAGTCTAAAATAAACCTTAGACATTTGTGTGGCTATGAATCATTTCATCAAGGCTAAAAGGGCAATTTTAAAGTTGTACTCTTTCTAATTATAGATAGGTGACATTCTATTTCGGATGGATTAAAAAGGATAGTCTACCACATAGATTGGGCAGTGGGAGTATTTTATTTTCCGCTATTGCTGCATAGATTTCAATAGATCATAGGTTTTTTGAGATAAATTTTCATGTGATTTTAGGTCTGCATCACACTTTTAACTCCTTCACTCAACCTCTTATTTATCCTCTCTGTGTGTGTTGCACCTTTTGACGAATGTGGTCATATCTAATTTTGTCTAATCATGTAGAATATTATATTTGTCTTAAAAACCAGTCTTGCAACATTTATCTTGTGGATTTTAGATATGTAATATTTACTCCCATACAATGGTGCTAGTCTTACAACTATTGTATAAAACTTCCCTCATTTAGTAGGTATTTCCGTCACATAGCAGATCGGCAACACTTAACCAATTCAACCATCCCTTTTTGATTCTGTGTGAACCCTCATTTATTATACTATTCTCTGGATCATCAAATCTATATATCTAAATAAAAAAAAGACAAGTTCAATTCTGTCTGAACTTCACCCCAACTTGAATGTTCGTATGCTAACTAAATTTGCAGTATATTTAGTCTCTCTTATCCTTAAGCTCTTACTATCTGGTGTGCTTCTCCACATTCCAAGCCTTTGGTTGACACCCTTGTAAATTTTGTCGATTAGCATAATTTGTCTGCAAATGGCTTACACAGCGGGACCTCATCAGGTATAATGTCAGTTAGCTCATCCATAACATATAGGGTACATAACTACAGGTTCAATGCCGTTCCCTGGTGTAAAGTGTAAACCATGGTTGTGGAGATATTCTTTGTATTTCCTACTTCTGTTCCCACTGTGGATGATAAGGTCTTGCAGAAACTGTTGTAGCGTCTTCTTTCTTTTGGATTATTGCTCCACTTTTGGTCTTTTGGAGATATCTCTTTTGTTTGGATGATTGGTGAATTTCCTTTACTTAATTAAGCACCTTCTGAGCACAGCATTATTTTAGACATTTATTGTCATTTTTTGCTCCTTGTTTTGTGCTTCTTATTTGGGTTGTTGCTTAAAATACTCAGATCTTGTTCTGTTTGCATGATTAAATTTATTGTGTGTAAAATTTAGGATGGAAGGTTTCGGTCCAAAAGGGATGCAAGGAAAGGAGGTAAGGATTTATTCTTATTGTTGATCTTATTGAAGATTTTCCCCAAAATCGTACATTGATGGGCACTGATGGTTCCATATAGTAACTCTTGGGGATTTTGTTCTATTGATCCACCCTCCTTTTAACAACTGTAAAGCTTGGGGAGAAGGGAAGTGGGACTTCTTTAGATTCTTGATTGCCTAACCAAACTATTAATGAGAATTTTATGCCTTCAGGTGGAAAAAGGGCCAAAGGAAGGGGAGGAGGAAACAATAAAGGTGTACGAGGTGTGGATTTTGGTCTAGGGATTGGATACAATCCTGAATCAAATAACCCTCCCCAGAGCGCTGCTCCAAGCCGTTCTGCAGCTGTTAATTCCCTGAGGACAGGAATGATGGCACAATTTAAAAGTAGCTTTGTTGCTGCATCATCAAAGTCTCAAAATCAAGGGATGAATAACACAGAGGGCACGTTTCCCAACAAGAAAATGGTCTTGCAAGGCTTTGTCTCTGGTGGGACTATAGGTGGAAATAGTAATACTTCCCATAATAGTTCCACATTTACTGCTGCAACATCTGGGGCATATACTTCTAGTCAGCCAGCTAGAGATGGAGCTAACCAGAAAAGTTCAGAGAGGTGACTATATCACCTTATCTACATCTGGTTTCTCAATTAATGTAAATGAAGTACTTGAACATTAAATTAATTAAAGTCATTTTTTCACCCTTGCAGTTCAAAGGAGAAGTCCAGAGAAAGACGGAGGCCTTCTGGTTGGGATCGTTGATTTGTTATTTAGGTATACTGGGATAATCAACTTGTTGGAAAATGTACTTTTCCTTTCAAATTAACCTTGATCTTCTTCTTTTTTCGGTCAATTTTTTTCTTCGTCTTCTATATAGTATTAAGTTATTGCACAGTTATTTCGCTTAGATTTGTGTACTTGTAGTTTCTGTCTAGTTGGTGTTTGATTCCCCTCCTATGATTTTGGTGATGCAGTACTGTGGGATATGCTTGGTTTATGTGTCACTCCCCATCATGGTCTTAAGTTGGTGCAGCTTTTCTTTCGAACTCATCATTCACATCGAGGAAATGAAGGGAGGATAAATTGTTATATCCTTAACAAGTAGGGAGTGTGCAAAGTCCAATCAGATTGGCGTCCATTGCAGAAATGGCTTGGGAGGAAGTTATGGTGCTTCTGAAATGGTTCGTGTAAAATGATCTTTATTGTTCAAGAGTGTATCTTATATGTAGCATTTGGTTCTCTTGATACATCAAAATTGTTCCTGTAACTTTAATACCTTTCTGGACTTCAGAAAATTTTAACATAGGGCTCAAGTATGGAAGAGACGCAAGTGTAAATTATTCACTTTGGCTGCTGTTTCAATTGCACTGTTAACTTTTGCTACTTGTGGATTATGTCGTAAGAACATCCAAAGACTGCCTCACCCATGTCAAATCCTCCCATAACTCTATTTTTGGAAGATGAGATACGGCATGGGGCCGCTGTGTTTTGGAAGAGCCGAGTAACATAGCTTATGGATGAAATCAATTTTGATTTGGTCGTCCTGAAACTTTCTGCTTCAAAATTATGTCTTCCCAATGATACTTATAAGATGGATATGGTAAAGCCATATGCTATCTCAAGTGTTCTTATGGCTATCAAACTGTAGGTTATATGATTGTATCTAAAATTTAAGAATGAATCAAGATTTTTGAAATTTATGATTTAAAATAAATTATATATATTTGGGTGATTATAAATTATTTTGGTAATCTATATTCATTCCATTCACTTCTACTTGTCTATCACATTAAATATATATTAGAGTACACTTTTACTTGTCACTCATCACATATAATATTTTTCAATAATATTTTATTCTCAAGACCTAAGATTATATATCAATTAATATGACTTTACGGTGAAATATTTATATTAATTTTTGGTGTATTTTGAAGAAGTAGCACCAAGTAATAATCATCTAAAATAAATTACTCCCTCCGTTTTAAATTTGATAGGCATTTTAGTTTTAAAGAATTATTCCAAGTAATTACCATTTAAAAAAATTTAAGATTGAGATTGACAATTAACTTTAGTTGTATCCTTAACATCACATACTAATTACTTTTAATAATACTCAAATTCTCAAAAATATAAAATTACTAAATATTTATAATATTCTTTTAATATACTTGAAACTTGAAAGTAAACTAAAACTTTATTAGTTAAAAAATAAGGAGGAGATATTTGAGTGAAATTGGAAAGAAAAGAAAGAGAATGCTTAAACCCTAGTACAAAACCCTTGCGAATGCGAGCTGGAGGTTATACTTGAGAAAGTTATCGGGCCAAAATGATCCGGAATTTGACCCGTCAGATTTCAAACGAGACCCGACTGAACCTCAGAAGACTATGTTTCACGGCGGCGGAGCAGAGTGGAAGAGATTCGAGGCTCTACCGGAGATTGTCGGCTTTAGGAGCCACAAAAGGGTCGGTTACTGAAACAATAAATGCGTATACGAGAGAAGGCAGAGTTGTGAAGAAGTATGAACTGGAAAAATGCATCAAGGAGCTTCGCAAATATAAAAGATACCAGCATGCTCTTGAGGTATAGTATACTATACCCTCTGAAATCTCTTGATCATTTAGCTTACCAAGTTTACTTTATTAGGAATAGAATGAAATGAGCTGGTAAAATGGAATGTATATAGTTTACATTGCTGATAATACTGTGATTGACAGACTTGTGTGGAGTTTAGGGACGAATTGTTTAGGATATAGATGATTCATATGATGATTGATTGCTATAGTTTTGGAATTGGAACATTTAAATTTAGAATGACAACTTTTACCGTATAGTGAAAAGGGTTTTCAATCTGTAGTTGCCAAGCTCTTGTTATTGGCTCACTATATCTTCCCATTCCTATCCTTTCCGTAGTACAAGGCATGCTTTCAGGCTTAACCAGTTCCTGTATAAGATGTAAAAATATCAAGAAGAAACAAGCTTGTATTAACTCTCAAGACAAATTGTTGGCCGGTATTGGAATGAATGCCCTGAATATAGTGGTATGTGAATACGTATATGAGATTTTTATAGCCGACCCCAAATAGTTTGCGATATTGATAAGGCATTGTTGATTGTTGTGTTATAATGAGCTAGTTAGATCTTTTGGAGTTACGCTCCAGAGAGGAGATATTTTTCCAGCTGCAACTGTATTGTATTTTTCTATCAACTGTTCGCCAAGAATATGTTTATGCAGACATTGTTTCGTTATGCCATCTAGATGGAGTATATCCACATAAAATGATTTTGAATATCATGAGTTGATATTCCTATTTATTGTTGCAGATAATGGAGTGGATGGAGAAAAGAGGTATAAACTTTTCGTATGGTGATTATGGAGTACGATTGGATCTCATAGCAAAAGTTCAAGGAATAACTGCAGCTGAAAAATACTTTGGCGGCCTCTCACCCTCCATGCAGAATCAAAGCACTTATGGAGCACTCTTGAATTGCTACTGTGTTGAAAAAATGGCAGACAAGGCGTTATCCTTCTTTGAGAAAATGGATCAATTGAAGTTCACAAATAAATCATTGGCATTCAACAATCTTATGTCGTTATATATGAGACTAGGGCAACCAGAAAAAGTTGCCCCTTTGGTACAGGAAATGAAGAGCAGAAAGGTTCCGCTATGCACATTTTCATATAATATCTGGATGAATAGCTATTCTTGTTTAGATGATATAGAAGGAGTGGAAAGGGTCTTCGAAGAGCTAAAACAGGAGAATGCAAAGGAGTGTGATTGGACTACATATAGTAACTTGGCTGTTGCCTATGTTAAGGCTGGGCATAACGAAAAAGCTGAGTTAGCTCTAAAGAAGCTTGAGGAAGAGATGGGACCTCGTAATCGTCAGGCTTACCACTATTTGATTAGTTTGCACGCCAGAATATCTAATCTAGGTGAGGTTTATCGTATTTGGGGTTCTCTAAAGAGTTCCTTGGATCTAACCAATTCTAGTTATCTTGTCATGCTTCAGTCCCTTAGTAAGCATAACGACATGGATGGTTTAAAGAAATACTACGAGGAATGGGAATCAAGCTGCTCTACTTATGATATGAGGCTGGCAAATAATGTCATTGGAGCTTATCTGAGACATGACATGTTAAACAATGCAGAGAAAGTCTTCCATAGTGCTTTGAAGAGATCACAAGGACCTTTCTTCTTGGCTTGGGAAATGTTCATGCTTTTCTATTTGAGGAAGCGTCAAATCAATTTTGCTCAACAGTGCATGGAAGCAATTGCCTCTCGGATAAAGGAAAACAAATGGCGACCAAAATATGAAACCATAAGTAATTTTCTCGAGTATTTTGTTGAAGAAAAAGATGTTGATGGTGCTGAGGATTTCTACAAGTTTCTGAAGAAGGTAAATTGCCTTAGTAGTGATGTTTATAGTTCATTGCTTCGCACTTATGCAGCTGCCAACAGAACAACAGACGATATGAGACTGAGAATTAAGGAAGATGGTATTGAAATGAGTTGTGAGCTTGAAGAATTGCTTAAAAGTGTTTGTCCTGAATAATTAAAAGGATCTTTACCTACTATATGGTTTTGTTTCTTTTCCATCTTCTTTTTGTGTAACATATGTTCTTTAAAGAAGCATACTATGGTAATTCTTTCATTTCACATTTTTCATTTTCTTTTCCTCTACTCTGCATATTCGGTCATAAGGGCGAAATTTAAAGAACTGAATCAGGGGGAATCCAACTCTTCAGGTACAGATTCTCAAGAGCTCAGTAACTTTTTCTCCACTAAAAACTTATAAATATTTGATTTTGAACCCGATTATCATTAGAAATTAATTTCAGATTATTGTAGGAACTCATAAACTTCAATCCTGGATCTGCCTTGGCTTGGAATGAGTAATGACATAGACTTTAATATATGCAGAAAATTAGTATTGGGATTGAAGTTGATATGACTCATATGGTTCACATAGTTCTCAAAGGAACCTTTCCAAGTTGCATGATTTACACTTTTGCATCTTGAAATGTATAGTCAGTTAGTGACATAGCAATATAGTTTTGAATTTTGATGCTACTCCAACACAGAAGAGAAAGAAACTGCAAAATCCAAGTGTAAAGTTCTTTATTTTATCACAAAACAGAACTAGAATCAAGAATGATCTAATCAACGTCAACTCGAAAGCAAAAAAGTTGTCTGCAGAAACCTGTCCCAGTTTTAAAGATTGCTCATGGGTGTAAAAGGGATGTTCTTGGTTCTCGAGACTCTATGCCCAACAAAGATGGATATACAAAAAGCCACTGCTGAAGAGAAGGGAGAATACTGTAGCAGCATCCCAAGAACTTCGCTGTGGCACCTTGGTGAGCTCAGAACTATCTGGCAAGATATCCAGCAGTATCCAATTGCAGCTAATTGAAAAATGACCAGACCCGTGCCACGGTTTTCCATCCATGGGGTACCAAAATGCCACAGACATCTTACTTGCTTTGCCAATTGTGAACTGAGCATCCTGCGAAAAATCCACACCCCTCAAAATCAATCAACTAAACCTCAGTAGAAATTAAAGGGCTGATTTGGCAGACAAAAGGAAAATGGGGTTGACAAATGACAACATTTTGTCTTAAGTTCTTTGCACCCTCCCCCACCCCGAAAGGCCAACACTCTGTTCTTGCAGGTTTAAGTTGTGTAAATAAGAAATGCGTATAAACAGAAAGAATGAACTACTCTAAAGTCTACTGCCAGAGGGAATTTCAACTGTAACAGAATTTCATCCAATTACTAATGTTGCATTAACACTTTGTTACCTGTTGAAGGCAATCCATTGTTCTCAGCGGCCTGGAAAATTCAAAATAATACGCACCCGATTGGTTGCTGGACGAATATGGGCTGTCATCCTTAATAAAACCTGTTTCAACAGGTATTAGATGTTGGAACAAAAGTAGTAAACGACAAGAATTTTAAGACACTAACTATCAAACAATAATAAAGATTTTGCTTCATAGGCTTCCTAACATTTTTTCATGACATGTCAACAGCCTCCACAATGAGAAGCCACAGTGGTCCAACATAGAGGTATAGAACACAACCAAGGTCACTGCCTGCAACACAAGATTATCTTCCTCTAATCTCTTTCTTTACCTAAGAGATTTTAATGACTGAAAACAGCATGGTGCTGGTGTATGCACAAAGTTAAGGATACAGAAGCTCAGTCCTGATGCTAAATCTTTTGGTAACTGAGGGAGTCCTGTAAAGATTCCTAACTCTAAATACGGCCTTCCGGAAAGTGGCTACTGTATGACAACTGTGAATATTTGGACATCATTACAGTTAGACCTATAAATACCTCTTATTTTCTAGTTAGTGTAGTCACGGAGACCTAGGTTGGAAAGAGCATTCTATCTCACCGGAACCTAAACTAGTCTTCTGTGGTATGACAGATCTCTACTGGTTACGACAGATAATCTTCACAGTCATTCAGCTATACTATCTTCAAAATGCAGAAAAGGTGTAATGAGTCTTGCTCGTATCCATTGATTAGCATGGTTGAGAAAGACAGAACTTTACTAAGACTTCCACAACGTAGGAGCACAAAAAGAATCTAATTGACAGATGACTCCTGGGAAAGTTTAGTCATGCTCTACATAGACCCCCCAAATGCACCATTCTGTAAGTCTGGCACCCTGATGATTGAAGATGTCAAAAAGAGACGAGGTTGACCACCTTACTTTACATATGATTTGGAAAATTACTCCTGGTTCTTACCAATGTTTTCCATTTGACTTGCAGCATATGATGCCTAAGCAGGTCGGGTAATCCAGTGTCCAGCTTCAATCAAATAGTAAAGGTTTGTTTTGTTGTTCAATTTATCATCTTCTGCAATGAGGCCCTAACATATTTGTAAACCAGCACTTTGTATAGTAGATCTATGTGGATAAAAATATATGTAAAAAAAGAAACAAACCAGAGATTTGAAAGAAAAACATTTCAACAAGGTGAATAACAAGGACATTAAGACATCCCACACAGAAAAGCATTTTAACAAGGTGCATAACAAGGACATTAAGACATCCCACACGAGACATAACTGATATCATTTCAAAATCCAAAAAGGTGTCTGTGGAAGTTCGGTTGAGAATCTGGAAGAAAAAGAAAAGGAAGGTCGTGCAACAAAAGAAGATCCATTACAGGGTCAATTTCTTAGATCAATGAAATCAAACAACCAATTGATCCGCAGAAAGTTGGTGAAGCTTGCTCATCGCTTTCAGTCTTTAAGACTGTTACTGAAGTGGAGTAGGTTATATTTCACTTTTCACTCAGAATAATCTGCCTATAAACCCTTCTGAGTTTCAGACTAAATAAGATAACTATTGTTCTATTCTATGAGCCAATTTGTTTTTGCACTTCCAACCACAACGGTTTCACAATTGTCCTATACCTGTATGTAACTTTTGAAACTTCTAGATTCATCAAAAATTGAGAAGGCTTCCTAATATATTTATACCACTTGCTATAGGCTAGATAAGAATGCAGCTTAATTCCTCCTAATTTTGTTTTACTACAGAAGAAAAAGTAAAATATACTCAAGTGAGAAAAGGACAAATGTTCAGGGATTAGAAGCCATATCGCTATTTACCTGAGTGAGTCAAGCTACTGTGCCACCATGTTCCTTTCCAATCATTATGTGCAGTAGTATCATTTACTGTTATACAAGGAGAAGTCAATAGGCAGACCAGAGGGAAAAACAGAAAAATCGGTTGAAACATAAATAGGCAATATAATTCCACACTCCACAGTTTGGATACTAAAATGGTATTTCCAACAAGACATTTCAGACAAAATTTCCCTCTTGTACAGGAGAATTATCTTACATCCCAGTCAAGTTTACTCAGACAAATTTTGCAGGTTGTTGAAAATAATGACTGACATAATGCAATTTTATTTCCTCGTGGAAAGTAGATCCAGTGACACTCAGTGAAGGAAGGACCAACATATACACTGTTGACAGCAGTTCCCTTAAAATGTGGAGACGGGAGAGTTTTATGCAGAATTAGTTTTAAAATGATACAATTCACAAATCTAATATAAATGGAAAGACACACAAACACAAAATAAATAAATAAAATCTAATCCTGGCAATACAAGTTCTATATCTCAATCCAAGTTAAAATGTTGCACATCATGATAACAAATAGGTAATATGCATATAAACAACTTCCTTGCTACTTGACGAGTCTTTTGCAGTTCTACATTCGTTTCTGTGTCTCAGTACAATAGAATGCAATGATATCACTACACTATTATCCATGCTACTGATTGGAAAACAAAGAAGCAACTATTAGCTATACTATCTACCATCCAATTATACACACATGAGACCAATCTTGAAGCTTCTCAAAGAAAAAACGTATTTAGAAAAAAAATCTCCAAATCATACCTGATGGACCATAGCCATCCAAAAAACGACAGTGTGGGTTCCAACAATACAGATCAACCAAATGACCAAACCTGTCCTAGTGTGCCAACAGAAACGAATTAGTACTTCTTTACTAATTTAATGGCACAAAAATTGTTGTGATTTGCAAGAAAGAGTGCAGAACCAGTTTGATTACCTGTCGCCTCCATTTCCCTCACTGTTATCTAGCAGGTTCCCTCCATAGAGTCTTCCAGGAATTGCCTTTCCTATTGAGAAACGCATAAGGTCAACTTCATGGCACTTGCATGACTTGCTCGTGCAAGTATCAGGTTCTTCTTCACACCCTCCCATCTTGAAGTTATGAAGTAGAAGAACTTCTCAGATGTTATTCCAAAAGCAGTTCATGATATTTAACAGGAAGAAGTAGGATAAAGAAAGGAAGGAAAGAAAAGAGAAAGAATAGGTGTTGGAGCCACTTACTCTATGATAAGATGCATTTTCACCAATTTGGAACATAAAAGCAACTGATGCTGTCTTGTTACTGTATCTGAAAGTGAGCGATAAAAATGTGAGAATTAAGGGTCTCAAACAAGGAAAGAGATGTCAGACATTGTTTGAGAAGCAACAACTAAATATCACAAGCATTCCTACAGTCAAATTAACTGTACAGATGATGGTGAAGAAGGTAAGAATGCACAAATGAGCTTTTGTTATTCCAGTCAACTCAAACCTTTACCCAACTAATGTTGTTTCCCATAATTGATCAAACTGCTAATGTTTTAGATCAACTTAAGCATATTAAATAACTGAATGACATGGAAATACAGCCTCTTGCCCAAGTAACTTGTTACCCTTTCTGTCTGACCAAATTTATTTGATGTTACTACTTAATTGAAGAGTCTCCACCTCTAAACTAATCAATCAATCAATAGACCGATCAACTATAACAATCCCAAACTCTATGCGAGCTTCACATTACCATTCCTAAGCCTTGATAAAGGAGGATGTTGCGAGTTAATGGTTAACATAAAAATGTCATAAAATCAAGAATCTACCTCTAAACTAAGCTCATTCACAATTTTTAATCGAACATGACATTTCTTTGAATATCTACTTATATCCTTTTTTCCTTCCTAATTAAGCAGGAAATACAAATTGTCATAAAGCATGAAGGTCACTTTGTCCTAACATTTGAAAAATCCATATCCTTCAGAATATGTATAATCCCCATCTACTTGCAACATGAAGAAAACATCTTTGCCATCATGTGACACCTGCGCAAAAGGACAAAAACATCTTGTGCTCAAACTCATCCTAGTAAATACAATCAATAAGCAGTGGCGTAGCCACTTACAGTTGAATACCTTCGTCGAAAAATTGCAATATATATAGAAAATTATACAAAGTATATATGTCTATACATTAATTTTTGAACATCCTTAACAAAATTTCTGACTTCGCCACTGTCAATAAGTAAATGCAATCAATCAACTATGCTTCAATCACAGGCTAATCGATCGGGTAGAGCCATATGAATCATTTCTAACTTATCCATTTCATCCGGATTTCAGGGAAATTCAACAAAAAATCAAAAGTATTTAAGACAAAAATTTAGTCTTTTCGAGGCTATTTCACAAAAGGGCAATTCCAACAAGAATCCAAAGTTCAAAAAAAACTGAATCTTTTCTTCCAAAATGAGTTGACAAGTACCTTGACGGTCATTTTCCCACCATTGTATGCCTTATCTGCATCTGGGTCTAAAGCAGGTAAAACAGAAAATGCAGAACCATCAATATCTTTCCAGTCATCAACTTGTCCATCAAGGGTTATTCTTCCTGGGTTGAAGTGGGCTTGAACATGGGTATCGGTGTTGGAATCGCAACTCCAGTGAGCTGCTTCATGGTGACAATTCAGAATTCCAGTTTGAGCGAAGATCAAGATCGTTACAAGTGAAGAAACTCTTCCAGTTTGAAAGTAGTATTTCTTGGAGAACACTGGATACCCCTAACAGTACTTCACCGAAACAATCCTCTTTCAAATAAAATAGCAAAGTAATTAAGAGGAAGTAAATAGGAAAACTCGGGACCTTGTCATCACTTATGACATCCAGTTAAATACTCTTGATACAGCTGAAATTTTTTCTGAAAACCTAAATCCTTTTGTTTCAACAATCTAAAAGTTTGCAGCTCATTTACCCCCAGCATTGCGAGACTATCATTGAATTTGAGCTCTACGGGACACCCCTCATCAAACAACTCCACTCCTGTCATCTCTTTGCTGGCATTTGAGATAGGTTCTTCGTGTTTTTTATAGATGAAGGTTGTAAATCTTTTATCAGGTTCTACTCCCAAATCCAATTTTGAGATATAACAGTCTGAGAATGCCACAGGTTCATGTAAACAGAGAGGCCTCATTTTTTCCATCCAATCGCTAGGGCACTCAGTATCTGCATCAAGAGAAACTGAATAGCCATCATCAGGCTCATTATCAGAGTGTGACAAACCGATTTCACGGGCCACCTTCATAACTTTATCACTCTGAAGCCTCAACTCAGCATCAAGTGGCAATATATCTCTTTCTGCAATTCGAAGGTTATTAAGAGCTACCAGAAAAGGAGGAGGAAGAACGGTAGCAGAAGAACGGCAAGACTGAACTTCTTCTGGTGTCTCATCAATACAACATTTATGCAAGGGAAAAGGCAATGGATATAGTTTGTCGAAAATGTCAGAAAATTCTAGAGAACGTTTCTTCGGTTTCAGGGGAAATTCAGGGAATCTAAAGAAGGCAGAGAAAGTGAACCCCAGAAGATTATTAGGCAAACTGGTGCTAATGCTTTCTAGTGCAATCTCATAAATGCTTGCTGGCAAGCTGATACCTTTGATTACATCAGAAACAGTTAGAGATGATTTTAGTATTGTGACGCCACATTCTTGAAGCTTCTGACATATTTGCTGGTGGAACTCTGACCGGTTTTCTTCAGAATCCTTTAGATTCTCTATGTATTTCCTACTAATGAATTTAGGTAGTTTTCCATTCAGATACTCTTTAAGAAAGTCAAGGCCCAGGTAGATGTGGTTCTTTTTCAATTCCAATTCTTCAACACCCATATCATATAGAAGGTTATTTTCAGAACACAGAGAATTTCCTCCATAAGGTGCTTCTGACTTTTCCTCAGAGTCCCATGCTGCAGTGTATCTCTGAGCTTCTAAACTACCACAGGACATTAACCTCACAAGGAAAAAGCTAGCAGAGCTATCAGTATCATCTGATTGGATAGAAAGGCCATTGTTGAGAATACCAAACCCCAAAACAATGACTTTCTTTTGCCTCCAATCAATCCAATCAGGAAGAATATCTTCAGAGAAATATGCTCTCATAAGACAACTTTCACGACAACAATCACGACCAGATAGTGAGAGGCCTGAAGGTCTCCCCCAAGCATACACTGATTTACTGAGCCTCGAAATTTCTGAAAATTTATGGCTGTGATTGCTGTCTGGCCCATAGCAGAATAGAGCAAATTCACAGTCCCAGAATGATCCTACCAAAATGCAACGCCCTGATTCAGTAGCCCAAGCCCATTTATCATCTCTAGTACGTCGCCTCAGGTCAGACAATCTCAAAACAGTCACGTAAGCTGGATTATTCAGACCATGTACCCACCGCAACAATGGCATCAATGGCTTCCGCACATCACAAAGAAGAAGGAAGCGTCCAGAAACAGCAGTAAAACAGAAGGCGTCAGCCTCCACTCTAGAAAGTGCAAGAAATCTATCAGTTCTATCCGACGACAGTGCCTCAATATTTAGCAAGGTGCAGACTTTGCACTTGTCTGACCTCAAATCCACCAAAAATACAGCCCTTGAATTTGCAACAATCAAAATCCTTGGATGCCAGCTAAATTCACAGGTTACCCACTGTTCATCTCTATCCAACTTATCCCACAGAACTTGCAATTTCTTGCCTTGCAATACATCAGAAGCACAGAAAGCCTGACTCTTTCCGCAAGAACCCATATCAAACAAAAACAAATCCCCATTTTTCAACATCACCACACACTCTTCTCTCAAATGTGGGCTCCAACAAGCATGAGAAACAGTCCCACCCTTAAACAAGTTTCTATCAGCACTACCCACATAATCTAACATAACATTTTCATCTCCTTTAACCCCTATCTTTACGCTATACCAATGAACAGAATACAAAGTACAAACCAATAAATACCCAAAAGTAATATAACTAGAAGAACAAGAATCATCAATTTCACTAACTGGGTTCACTAATAACCTCAAAATTCTAAAATTCAGCTTGTGATTATGCACTAAAAAAGATGTAGCATTCTTGAATTTCTTAGCCACAAATTGGGTGTCTTCAGAACAGAGCATAAATAACCCAACTTGGTCATAATTCTCCCCAGTTGGAGAAATTCCTATAATTGAATTGGGTTTGCTATTTTCACCAACATTAGGAAGAGGAAGAAACTGGATTGAATTAAAGTTGTGAATTGAGTCAGAAACCTGTTGAGTAAACTCTGTAGCAATTGAAGAAGCGGCAGAAAAAAGCATACCACTTGAAGTTTGAAGGAATCTTGACAAAGAGAGGTCAGGAACCGGAGGAGGAAGCCGAGTTGATAACAATGGCGAACGAAGGAGTAGCGTCACCGTTTCTTCACATGGTCTGAAAATCAAAGGTTCAATTGGACTATCAATACGGCGGCGTTTCGAAGAGGATTCTTCGTGTGAATTTGAGAGTAGAAGTGGTGGAGAATAGGATGAACATATTGGCCAAAGAGACTTCCACTCGACGGAAAAATCCATCCTTCCTTTTCTTGCCGGCAGGCAGGTTAAACTCACTCAAGTTAAAAATTAAACTCCACCCAAAAATAGGAACATTTGTGGGATACAGAGTGTAAAAAATCTGAAATTATTTGGCAGGGGACTCCATAGGGATCACCCAAGAAGAAAGGGAACCTGAAATTAATGTGGGTAGGCCCAAAAGTCAACTTAGAGAGTTGGCCCATTCAAGTTGTGCCTCCCCGGCCCTATATCTGTCTAATCAACCAACATAGGTGATTTGCCCACAACCATAAGATGGGTATCTTTACGAAAATATTATCTAAATACGCAACTTATTTTATTATATCTTTTAAAATTTTCTATTATTTGAAAAGAATTAGAAAATTTCCTACTCATTTTTACGCGATGTATCGAGACACATCTTGAGACGTTGAGTGATGTATCGAGATGTGGTGTATCAAAACGTTGAAGGATATATCTGAAACCGGGATGCGATATATCAAGACGTTTTGGGATGTATCTTAATTCCACAAAATTTAAGAGATTTTTGTGATTTAAAAAGAGTAGGAATAAGATGTAATTAGCTCTTAACATGACTATGAGATTTGTGATGTATCGGTCCAATATATGGATAAGATGTAACTAGCTCTTGACACTATGAGATTTGTGATGTATCGATAGGATATATCACTTTATGCGATGTATTGGGACGTTGAGTGATGTATCCAAAATCGAGACACAATGTATTGAAATGTTGAGTGATGTACCCGAGACGTGATGTATTGGGACATTTTGGGATGTATCCAAATTCCACCAATTTTAAGGGACTTTTGTGATTTGGAAAAGAGTATAGATAAGATGTAATCAACTCTTAACACTATTAGATTTGTGTAAAATTTTCTATCTTTATTTGTGCAATGGGTGTTCACGATTCGGATAAAAATTAATTTAAATTAAATAATTAAAATAAATCAATTAAACTACGAGTGTACTTGGATTTGGTGTTGTTTGATTTTATATATTTTTAAAAATAACAATAATTGATTTTGTTCGAAAGAATTTGAAGAAATAATTAAATCGACATATTGTGTGTGTATATATATATATATATAATATTGAGGAACTTTCACATATAGCCACTCAAAAATAACATAATTACTCTCCATAGTTATAGTTTGATAATTACACTTCGTAGCTACATGTTATAGGGAGGAGAGAGGCGAGCGATACTGGGAGAGAGAGGACAGAGAGTGGGAGAGAGGTGAATTGTATATGTATATCGGTTAGATAATTGTATATTATACATATGCATTTGTATATATGGCAAGCGAGATTGGGAGAAGGAGGAAAGAGGCGAGCGAAGTTGGGAGAGGGAGGAGAGAGGCGAGCGAGAGAGGCAGAGAGGTGGGAGAAAGGTGAATTGTATATGTATATCGGTTAGATAATTGTATATTATACATATGCATTTGTATATCTCAAACGAGACCCGACTGAACCTAAGAAGACTATGTTTCACGGCGGCGAAGCAGAGTGGAAGAGATTCGAGGCTCTACCGGAGACTGTCGGCTTTAGGAGCCACAAAAGGGTCGGTTACTGAAACAATAAATGCGTATACGAGAGAAGGCAGAGTTGTGAAGAAGTATGAACTGGAAAAATGCATCAAGGAGCTCCGCAAATATAAAAGATACCAGCATGCTCTTGAGGTATGGTATAGTTTACCCTCTGAAATCTCTTGATCATTTAGCTCACCAAGTTTACTTTATTAGTAATAGAATGGAATGAGATGGTAAAATGGAATGTATATAGTTTACATTACGAATGGGGCAAATTACAGAAATCACATACTTTTAAGGCAAAATTACAATCTATTCCTTTAAAGTTTATAATTACAGAAATCCCTCAAACAGATACAATAATATAAGCGTTGATACATTAATCTGATGCGCGAGATACATTAATCGTTAAGTAAGATACATTATATTTTATACATGATACATTAATCTGATGTGCTGATACATTAATCTGATGCGTGAGATACACTAATCTGATGCGTGAAAATGAGGAATTTTGGAGATTTTTAAAACTTATAGGAGATAATGGTAATAAGTAAACTAAAAGGTGAGATTTCTGTAAATAATATATTGTGGTTGACAGACTTGTGTGGAGTTTAGGGATGAATTGTTTAGGATTAGAGTCAAATGAGTCCAAATGAAGTAGAATGGATATAGATGATTCATATAGCCGATTTTAACTAATTCGGGATTGAGGTAGATGATTGATTGCTATAGTTTTGGAATTGGAACATTTAAGTTTAGAAATGACAATTTTTATGATATGGTGAGAAGCAAGGGAAAAGGATTCTCAATCTGTAGTCGCCAACCTCTTGTCAATGACTCATTATTTCTTCCCCATTCCTATCCTTTCCGAAGAACAAGGCATGTTTTCAGGCTTAACCAGTTCCTGTATAAGATGCAAAAATATCAAGAAGAAAGAAGCTTGTATTAACTCTTAAGACAAATTGTTGGCCGGTATTGAAATGAATGCCCTGAATATAGTGGTATGTAAATACGTATATGAGATTTTTATAGCCGACCCCAAATATTTTGCGATATTGATAAGGCATTGTTGATTGTTGTGTTATAATGAGCTAGTTAGATCTTTTGGTGTTATAATTGCCTCTTGGATAAAGGAAAACAAATGGCGACCAAAATATGAAACCATAAGTAATTTTCTCGAGTATTTTGTTGAAGAAAAAGATGTTGATGGTGCTGAGGATTTCTACAAGTTTCTGAAGAAGGTAAATTGCCTTAGTAGTGATGTCTATAGTTCATTGCTTCGCACTTATGCAGCTGCCAACAGAACAACAGACGATATGAGACTGAGAATTAAGGAAGATGGTATTGAAATGAGTTGTGAGCTTGAAGAATTGCTTAAAAGTGTTTGTCCTGAATAATTAAAAGGATCTTTACCTACTATATGGTTTTGTTTCTTTTCCATCTTCTTTTTGTGTAACATATGTTCTTTAAAGAAGCATACTATGGTAATTCTTTCATTTCACATTTTTCATTTTCTTTTCCTCTACTCTGCATATTCGGTCATAAGGGCGAAATTTAAAGAACTGAATCAGGGGGAATCCAACTCTTCAGGTACAGATTCTCAAGAGCTCAGTAACTTTTTCTCCACTAAAAACTTATAAATATTTGATTTTGAACCCGATTATCATTAGAAATTAATTTCAGATTATTGTAGGAACTCATAAACTTCAATCCTGGATCTGCCTTGGCTTGGAATGAGTAATGACATAGACTTTAATATATGCAGAAAATTAGTATTGGGATTGAAGTTGATATGACTCATATGGTTCACATAGTTCTCAAAGGAACCTTTCCAAGTTGCATGATTTACACTTTTGCATCTTGAAATGTATAGTCAGTTAGTGACATAGCAATATAGTTTTGAATTTTGATGCTACTCCAACACAGAAGAGAAAGAAACTGTAAAATCCAAGTGTAAAGTTCTTTATTTTAACACAAAACAGAACTAGAATCAAGAATGATCTAATCAATGTCAACTCGAAAGCAAAAAAGTTGTCTGCAGAAACCTGTCCCAGTTTTAAAGATTGCTCATGGGTGTAAAAGGGATGTTCTTGGTTCTCGAGACTCTATGCCCAACAAAGATGGATATACAAAAAGCCACTACTGAAAAGAGAAGGGAGAATGCTGTAGCAGCATCCCAAGAACTTCTCTGTGGCACCTTGGTGAGCTCAGAACTATCTGGCAAGATATCCAACAGTATCCAATCGCAGTTAATTGAAAAATGACCAGACCCGTGCCACGGTTTTCCATCCATGGGGTACCAAAATGCCACAGACATCTTACTTGTTTTGCCAATTGTGAACTGAGCATCCTGCGAAAAATCCACACCCCTTGAAATCAATCAACTAAAACTCAGCAGAAATTAAAGGGCTGATTTGGCAGACAAAAGGAAAATGGTGTTCAACAACATTTTGTCTTAAAAAAATTTTGCACCCTCCCGCACCCCAAACGGCCAAGACTCTGTTCTTGCAAGTTTAAGTCATGTAAATTAGAAATGTGTGTTAACAGAAAGAATGAACTACTCTAAAGTCTACTGCCGGAGGGAATTTCAACTGTAACAGAATCTCATCCAATTACTAATATCGCATTAACACTTTGTTACCTGTTGAAGGTGATCCATTGTTCTCAGCGGCCTGGAAAATTCAAAATAATATGTACCGGATTGGTTGCTGGACGAATATGGGCTGTCATCCTTAATAAAACCTGTTTCAATAGTATTAGATGTTGGAACAAAGGTAGTAAATGACAAGAGTTTTAAGACACAATAACTATCAAACAATAATAAAGATTTTGCTACATAGGCTTCCTAAAATATTTTCTTGACAAGTCAAAAGCCTCCGCAATGAGAAGCCACAATGGTCCAACATAGAGGTACAGAACACAACCAAGGCCACTGCCTGCAACACAAGATTATCTTCCTTTAATCTCTTTTTTTTTTTTTTTTGATGGCAAGGGAAACCCGCAGCCGTTACCCTTTGGGTGCGCACAGGGTAAAACCCCCGCTCCTATACAATAGCTCGCAAACCACATAGGAGAGGTAACCCGCACTAGGCAAGCCCGGTGCGATGAGCCTGACCCAGAAGGCAAACCCCTTGCTTTCACTAGCAAGGGGTTTCGAACTTGAGACCTCCAACATGGAAGTCCCAAGCCCAAACCACTGGGCCACCCTGAAGGGTTAATCTCTTTCTTTGTTAACTAAGAGATTTTAATGACTGAAAACAGCATGGTGCTGGTGTATGCACAAAGTCAAGGATACAAAAGCTCAGCCCTGATGCTAAATCTTTTGGTAACTGAGGGAGTCCTTTAAAGATTCTTAACTCTAAATACGGCCTTCCGAAAAGTGGCTACTGTACGACAACTGTGAATGTTTGGACATCATTACAGTAGGATCTCTAAATACCTCTTATTTTCTAGTTAGTGTAGTGACAAAGACCAAGGTTGGAAAGAGCATTCTATCTCACTGGAACCTAAACTAGTCTTCTGTGGTATGACAGATCTCTACTGGTTACGACAGATAATCTTCCCAGTCATTCAGCTATACATACTATCTTCAAAATGCAGAAAAGGTGTAATGAGTCTTGCTCATATCCATTGATTAGCATGGTTGAGAAAGACACAACTTAACTAAGACTTTCACAACGTAGGAGCACAAAAAGAATCTAATGGACAGATGACTCCTGGGAAAGTTTAGTCATGCTCTACACAGACCCCCCAAATGCACCATTTTGTAAGTCTGGCACCCTGATGATTGAAGGTGTCAAAAAGGGACGAGATGGACCACCTTACATTACATATGATTTGGAAAATTACTCCTGGTTCTTACTAATGTTTTCCATTTGACTCCCAGCACATGATTCCTAAGCAGGTCTGGTAATCCAGTATCCAGCTTCAATCTAATAGTAAAGATTTGTTTTTGTTGTTCAATTTATCATCTTCTGCAATGAGGCCCTAACATATTTGCAAACCAGCATTTTATATAGTAGATCTATGTGGATAAAAATATATGTAACAAAAGAAACTAACCAGAGTTTTGAAAGAAAAACATTTTAACAAGGTGAATAACAAGGACACCAAGACATCCCACACAGAAAAGCATTTCAACAAGGTGCATAACAAGGACATTAAGACATCCCGTACAAGCCTTAACAGCTATTATTTCAAAATCCAAAGAGGTGCCTGTGGAAGTTCAGTTGAGAATCTGGAAGAAAGAAGGTCGTGCAACAAAAGAAGAAGAAGAAGATCCATTACAGGGTCAATTTCTTAGATCAATGAAATCAAACAACCAACTGATCCGCAGAAAGTTAGTGAAGCTGGCTCATCACTTTCAGTCTTTAAGACTGTTACTGAAGTGGAGTAGGTTATATTTCACTGTTCACTCAGAACAATCTGCCTATAAACCCTTCTGAGTTTCACATTAAATAAGGTAACTATTTGTTCTATTCTATGAGACAATTTGTTTTTGCACTTGCAACCACAACGGTTTCACAATTGTCCAATTCCTGTATCTAACTTTTGAAACTTCTAGATTCATCAAAAATTGAAAAGGCTTCCTAATATATTTATACCACGTGCTATAGGCTATAGATAAGAAAGCAGCTTAATTCTTCCTAATTTTGTTTTACTACAGAAGAAAAAGTAAAATATTCTCAAGTGAGAGAAGGACAAATGTTCAGGGATTAGAAGCCATATCGCTATTTACCTGAGTGAGTCAAGCTACTGTGCCACCATGTTCCTTTCCAATCATTCTGTGCACTAGTATCATTTACTGCTATACAAGGAGAAGTCAATTAGCAGACCGGAGGGAAAAAGAGAAAAATCGGTTGAAACATAAACAAGTAATATAATTCCGCAGTTTCGATACTAAAACGGTATTTCCAACAAGACTTCAGACAAAATTTCCCTCTTGTACAGGAGAATTATCTTACATCACAGTCAAGTTTACTCAAACAAATTTTGCAGGTTGTTGAAAATAATGACTGTCTAATGTCTTAATGCAATTTTATTTCTTCATGGAAAGTAGATCCAGTGACACTCAGTGAAGGAAGGACCATATACACTGTTGGCAGCAGCTCCCTTAAAATGTGGAGGCGGGTGAGTTTGATGCAGAATTAGATTTAAAATGACACAATTCACAAATCTAATATAAAAGGAAAGACACACAAACACAAAATAAATAAACAAATCTAATCCTGGCAATACAAGATCTATATCTCAATCCAGGTTAAAATGTTGCACATCATGATAAACAAATAGCTAATACGCATATAAACAACTTCCTTGCTACTTGACGAGTCTTTTGCAGTTCTACATTTGTTTGTGTCTCAGTACAATAGAACGCAATGATATCACTTCACTATTTATCCATGCTACTGATTGGAAAACAAAGAAGCAACTATTAGCTATACTATCCACCATCCAATTACACATACGTGAGACCAAGCTTGAAGCTTCTCAACGAAAAAACGTATTTAAAAAAAAATCTCCAAATCATACCTGATGGACCATAGCCATCCAAATAACGGCAGTGTGGGTTCCAACAATACAGATCAACCAAATGACCAAACCTGTCCTAGTGTGCCAACAGAAACGAATTAGTACTTCTTTACTAATTTAATGGCACAAAAATTGTTGTGATTTGCAAGAAAGAGTGCAGAACCAGTTTGATTACCTGTCACCCCCATTTCCCTCACTGTTATCTAGCAGGTTCCCTCCATAGAGTCTTCCAGGAATTGCCGTTCCTATTGAGAAATGCATAAGGTCAACTTCATGGCCCTTGCATGACTTGCTCGTGCAAGTATCAGGTTCTTCTTCACACCCTCCCATCTTGAAGTTATGAAGTAGAAGAACTTCTCAGATGTAATTCCAAAAGCAGTTCATGATATTTAACAGGAAGAAGTAGGATAAAGAAAGGAAGGAAAAGAAAGATAAAGATTAGGTGTTGGAGGCAATTACTCTGTGATAAGATGCATTTTCACCAATTTGGAACATAAAAGCAACTGATGCAGTCTTGTTACTGTATCTGAAGTGAGCAATAAAAATGTGAGAATTAAGGGTCTCAAACAAGGAAAAAGATGTCAGACATTGTTTGAAAAGCAACAACTAAATATCGCAAACATTCATACAGTCAAATTAACTTCATAGATGATGGTGAAGAAGGCAAGAAAGCACAAATGAGCTTTTGTTATTCCAGTCAAAACTCAAACCTTTACCCAACTAATGTGGTTTCCTAGAATTGATCAAACTGCTAATGTTTTAGATCAACTAAAGCATATTAAATAACTGAATGACATGGAAATACAGCCTCTTGCCCAAGTAACTTGTTACCCTTTCTGTCTGACCAAATTTATTTGATGTTACTACTTAATTGAAGAGTCTCCACCTCTAAGCTAATCAATTAATAGACCAATCAACTATACTTCAAATCCCAAACTCTATGCGAGCTTCACATTACCATTCCTAAGCCTGGATAAAGGAGGATGTTGTGAGTTGATGGTTAACATAAAAATGTCATAAAATCAAGAATCTACCTCTAACTAAGCTCCTTCACAATTTTTAATCGAACATAACATTTCTTTGAATATCTACCTATATCCTCTATTTCCTTCCTAATTAAGCAGTAAATACAAATTGAAAAATCCATACCCTTCAGAATATGTATAATCCCCGTCGACTTGCAACATGAAGAAAACATCCTTGCCATCATGTGACGCCTGCGCAAAAGGACAAAAACATCTTGTGCTCAAACTCATCCTAGTAAATACAATCAATAAGCAGTGGCGTATCCACTTACAGTCAAACACCCTTCGTCGAAAAATTGCAATATATATAGAAAATTATACAAAGTATATATCTCTATATATTAATTTTGAACATCCTTAACGAAATTTCCAACTTCGCCACAGTCAATAAGTAAATGCAATCAATCAACTACGCTTCAATCAGAAGCAAGTCGGTCGGGTAAGGCCATATGAATCATTTCTAACTTATCCATTTCATCCGGATTTCAGGGCAATTCAACAGAAATCAAAAGTATTCAAGACAAAAAATTTAGTCTTTTCGAGTCTATTTCACAAAAGGGTAATTCCAACAAGAATCCAAAGTTTAAAAAAAAAAAAACTGAATCTTTTCTTCCAAAATGAGTTGACAAGTACCTTGACGGCCATTTTCCCACCATTGTATGCCTTATCTGCATCTGGGTCTAAAGCAGGTAAAACAGAAAATGCAGAACCATCAATCTCTTTCCAATCATCAACTTGTCCATCGAGGGTTATTCTTCCTGGGTTGAAGTGAGCTTGAACATGGGTATCGGTGTTGGAATCGCAACTCCAGTGAGCTGCTTCATGGTGAGAATTTAGAATTCCAGTTTGAGCGAAGATCAAGATCGTTACAAGTGATGAAACTCTTCCTAACATCTTGGAAACAACAAAATCAAGTGACAGTATTAATAACTAATTGTTCATTAATTTGAAACCTAACTTAAAAATCCATATTAAGTCAAAACTTATATGGATCTGGTATTTTTATTAAATTATTAATGTGATTTATCATAGTCATGTCATAATTATGGTGAAAAATATATATTCCCTTTATGTTAATTTATTTATCTTATTTTTTAAAATCCATTTTAAAAAGAAGGTATTTTTCTTCGGGCATAATATATAAAACATGTTATTTTAATTTAGTTTCAACGGACATATGTGCCTTTCAAATTGGATGTACACAACTCATAAATAAACACTTATAAATTATTATAAAGTTGAACAAGTAGATGTTCGCGTCTTACATGACAAGTCGTGTGAGCTTCACTTGTCCTACATATCAAATCGTATGAGATTTTTCATGTAGAATGTGTGTGTCTACTTGTGTACATTTAAAGTTGGAGGATGTAGATGCCAATTGAGGCCATGTTAGATGCTATGTTTATAAATTATACTTTTTTCTTATTTTTGGCAATTCTTTAATTTCAACTTTCTACGTGACATGTTTAACGCTATAAGATAAAAGAACATTTTGTTACATCTTACATATCTTTAATTTAAGACTATAAGATTCCAAAGTCATATTTACTTTTTTAAACTCTATACAAAATTAAATCAAACAAGCAGATTAAAATATGAAGAGTGATAATTAATTATAATTAGGCTATAAAAAGGTATGCATAAGACACATGTTATGCTATCTTTTGTTTGAGTGTGAGTAAGTATTTATCTATATTTCGAGATAGAAAGATTTATCTACATCAACTATTTGAGTAAATATTTCAAAAAGTTACTCTACAAAAAAAATTATTTGAGAAAATCACTCAACTTAGTTTTGCATAAATCAAGTCATTCAACTTATGCTTTTCTTTTTATAATGTCACTCAAGTTAAAACAATTTTTTTCATAGTCATTATAACTAAAAGATAAAAAAAAAAAAATTACAGATAACCCCTCAAACTTTATTTTCATAATATTGTTGAGTTTTATAATATTATGCTTACCTCTTTTATTTTATTTTAATAATAATTTTCTTAACTTAATTATTATTTTTTTGGATGGAATAACTTAATTATTGTTAATATAAAGAAATTGTGATTTGACTAAAGTTTTATCATATATTATTTTGTTTAATTAATTTTATAACATCAGTCATTTTAGAAAAGCCTGACTTGACAAAATAAACTAAAACTTCATGTCAAATAAATATAGACAATAATACTTCCAATGTCTTGTATTAATTGTACACTTTCTTCTTTACATGTTTCTTAAAAAAACATAAATAAGAAGGAAATTTTACTAATTTACCCTTAAAAGAATTTTTTAGAAGTTTACAAAATTGTTTACACTTACAAAAAGAATCAATTGTAAAAGTAGAATTAAAAAAATAATAATTTTGTCTTGATTTTGTAAATTGACAAGTAATTTGAGACAAATTTTTTTATAATAAGGTGCACAACTAATATAGAACGAAAGAAATGACATATTAAAAGACTCATATCAAAGATTCGACTCGCAGGTCAAAATGATCCTACCTTTTTATGACATAATTTATGGGTTCTGAAACTAAATTCTTGCTTCATCGACATAAGTTATGTAGGAATGAATAACTTATTATGCTTTTTAGTAATTTTTTTGTGCATTCTAAAATTGAAATTATGTCTCACTCGACATAATTATGTGTAATGATGATACATAATATAACATAATTAATTATGACTTTTTACGACATAAATTATGAGACACTATACCGAAAAAATATAAATTTATACCTCATGAAAAATTATTTATTATTTTGATATTCAGAATATTTCCAATCATTTTTTTTATTACTTCAAGTGTGAAAAAGACAAAAAAATTAATGACTATAAATTTAAAACATAAAAATTAAAGAGCCACCCAAAAATAGGAACATTTGTGGGCTATAGAGTGTAAAAATCTGAAATTATTTTGTAGGGTACTTCATTAGGGATTACCCAAGAAGAAAGGGAACCAGAAATTAACGTGGGTAGGCCCAAAAGTCGACTTAGAGAGTTGGCCCATTTAATATGAAACAAAAGTTGTGTCTCTCCGGCCCAATATCTGTCTAATCAACCAACAGAGGTGATTTGCCCACAACCACAAGATGGGTATCTTTACGGAAATATTATCTAAATACATAACTTATTTTATTATATTTTAAAAACTTTCTATTATTTGAAAAAAATTACAAAATTTTCTACTCTTGGATACATCACTTTACGTGATGTATCAATCAAATATATTATTTTACCCGATGTATCGAGATGTACGTGATATCTTGGGAGATTGAGTGATGTATTCGAAATCGAGATGTGGTGTATCGAAACGTTGAGGAATGTATCTAAAATCGGGATGTGATGTATCATGACGTTTTGGGATGTATTCGAACAAATTTAAGGGATTTTTGTAATTTGAAAAAGAGTAGGGATAATATGTAATTAACTCTTAACACTATGAGAATTTGTGATGTATCGGTCAAATATATGGATAAGATGTAATTAGATTTTCACACTATGAGATTTGTGATGTATCGGGACGTTGAGTAATGTATTTGAAATCAAGACACAATGTATCGGAATGGTGAGTGATGTAACTGAAACCGAAACGCGATGTTCGGGACATTTTGGGATGTATCCGTATTCCACCAATTTTAAGAGACTTCTGTGATTTGAAAAAAAATATGGATAAAATGTAATTAGTTTTTAACACTATGAGATTTTGTAAAATTTTCTATCTTTATTTGTGCAATGGGTGTTCATGATTCGGATAAAAACTGATTTAAATTAAAGAATTTAAATAAATCAATTAAACTACCAGTGCACTTGGATTTGGTGTTGTTTGATTTTATTTTAAAATAATGATATTCGATTTGTTAAAAAGATTGAAGAAATAATTGAATCGACAGAGATTATATATATATATATATATATATTGTTTTTACAAATAACTTTAAATATCTTATATATGTTTTCATCGAAATTTATTTATGATTTAAGTAGGTAAATGAAATTAACTTGGAGGCATGATCCAACTGTTAATTGTTCCAATTTTGATTTCATTTTCTCCAAAGACTCAACTGAAAGATAAAAGTATATTATAATGGATGGTGTTGGTAGGTGTATGTTTACTAAGTAATTTATTTATTTTATTCTTTCATCTTGTTTTTTGATTTTATTTTTGCGTATGATTAACATCGGAATTAAAATTAATAACAATTAACTCAATATATATATATATATATATATATATTATGTTTAATTTAATTTTTAATAATTTAATAATTAATTTAATTTTAATTTTAATCGATAATCAATTCAATTCGATCCATGAATCCCTAATTAGAACACAAAAAAATCAGATCCTAGTGCTTTGTAATGAATGAAAATTATGGACATACTCCACCAAGAATCTTTCACATATTCAAGAACCTTCTCGTTTTACCAACAACAAGAAGTTATCAAATTTTAATACTATTATAATTTAATTATATATGTACCAACTTTAATATTTGTTATAGTATTTTCGACCAAGTTATCGAATAATACAATTTACACTTTTTAAGTTGAACAAACAATATATTTCCTGCAGATGTTGTAAAATGGAAGAAAAAGAGAATGAAGAGTACGTTCTACTTCCTTTATCTATTTTACTTGGAATTATATTTAAAAATAATGTCGAATTTTATTTGTTCAGTCCTATTTTTACTTGGAATTATATTAATAATAATCAATGTTTAACTTTATTTGTTCAGTTTAAAATATTAATTTTTTTAAAATTATTTATCATTAACTATGGTCATTTTTTAAAATATTAAATTTATTATATCTAAAAAGTGACAACTGACATGATAATAAAATTGTCATTCTATTTATTGCTTCTTCTTAAAGAAAACATTGAGTTGAACAAGTAAAAATGAACATGAATAGTTAATTGCTTAATTTCTCTACTTTATTACATATTAAATTACGCTCAACTTTATTACTGGTATTTAGGGTGTGCATATTTCGGCAAATCCAAAATTAGTTATTTTATTTGAATTATGAATTGAATTTTAATTTTAATTTTTAAACAACAACAACAATTATTATTATTATTTTTATTATTATTCCAGTGGGAACCTTCCAGTATCGACTATCCACATTTCTCAACCATCTTTTGTTTCTTCACGAAATAAAATTATTTATTTTTCTCCATTCCTAAATGTTCCTCAAATCTCCACTCCACCTTCCAATGTTTGATTGCGTTTTTCATTATTTCTGTTATGAACAGTGTAATTATGTATATTAAAGTGTTCCATAAAATAAAAAAGTATGATATATATATAATTTTTTTACAAAAATATTTACTGTTTCTTTTAAGGAAAAACAAGAGTAATAGACATCCCATCAAATTAAGACAATCCGTATTAAAAACGGCAGCCAAACTAGTGTTGGTCCACCTACTATCTATTCAAACTTTTAGTTATCCTATCTAAAAAATATTTATTTAATTATGTCTTCACCAAGTTTCTATTAGATGTTTGCCTCATTCTTTTGATCATGTGACAATTGTTAACATAATGGATAACGACGAAACATGAACCTAAGAACTCTGGTATCTATCGTACTTAACTGTGTGACTATCTCATCTAAAACAAAATTCCTCATTCTTAAATGATTGAATAGTTTTTTGTCAACAGAGCAAGATGACATTTCAGTTAAATTTGTCTTTTCAATTTCCAAAACAAATGAAATAAATATGGACCCTTTGCTCTACTAGAAGGATCATACAGGTGGGCCACCCTCAAGAAATCCCTTTATGAAAATAACTGCTATCACCGTAATCAACCGTCCTAACCCCTTTTTCCTCCTTTTTTCAACCAACCTGGACATACGTAACTCGGATTCTTTAAAAATGTCAATATGTGCGTGTTAAATTTCTGAAAGATAAATGTATCTTTAGAAAATTTGCCATGGATGAGGCATTGAAAGTGAATAGTCCACACAACTTAGATCGCAATCCTCAACAACCTACTTATAAAGTTGCAATTTGTTTATCTGGTTTTGATTTAATACGAACTTTAAGAAGGTAATTTTGAAGTTTTGGATAGTAAGACAAACAAATGGAAATGGACGATTATAATTTTATTTCTTTCAAAGCATGAATTCCCTCTATATATACTTGCAATCTTTGCTTCTTAATTCATTCAACTTAACCATATTATTCCTGTTTTTTTTTTCCTTACTCATTTGTGTCCTCTGTTTTATTTCTCTGTTTTCCCCTGTCATGGCACCACCAAATGATCCAATTAACTCAATTCTCAATGTAATGAAAACTCATAAAGAGGACAACTTTTTTGAATTATCTAATGGAAAACTCTTTGTTAAGAAAGTTCCATTACTCTTTGAAGTTCCAAGCAATGTTAGTTTCTCAAGCTTTTCATCAATTTGCCAAACATCCAGTGCTCCACTTCCCCTGTTCCATCGCGCTCATTCAACGTCTTCCAAAGGCGGATTCTTGGGATTCAACAAAGATGATCCATCTCATCACTTGATGAATTCCTTGGGGAAATTCACTTGCAGAAATTTCCTCAGCATTTTCAGGTTCAAGACTTGGTGGTCTACACAATGGGTAGGAAATTCTGGTTCTGATTTGCAAATGGAAACTCAATGGGTACTCTTAGATGTCCCTGAGATAAAATCTTATGTGATTATTATACCAATAATTGAAGGGAAATTCAGGTCTGCACTTCACCCTGGCATAGATGGTCATGTTCTTATTTGTGCTGAGAGTGGTTCTAGCCAAGTGAAAGCATCATCCTTTGGCGCTATCGCGTATGTTCATGTGTCTGATAATCCTTACACCCTGATGAAAGAAGCTTATACTTCTCTTAGAGTTTATCTAAATACCTTTAAGCTCTTGGAAGAGAAATCAGTTCCATCCCTTGTGGATAAATTTGGTTGGTGTACTTGGGATGCTTTTTACTTAACTGTTGAACCTACAGGGGTTTGGCATGGAGTGAAAGAGTTTTCCCAAGGTGGGGTATCGCCGCGATTCCTTATTATTGATGATGGTTGGCAAAGTATCAATTTTGATCATCAAGAACCTCATGAGGATGCGAAAAATTTGGTTCTTGGTGGAACTCAAATGACTGCCAGGCTTCATAGGCTTGATGAAGGTGAGAAATTCAGGAAGTACAAAGGTGGAGCCTTGTTAGGACCAAATCCTCCACTTTTTGACCTCAATAAGCCAAAGATACTAATCTCTAAGGCAATTGAGATTGAGCATGCAGAAAAGGCTCGCGACAAGGCGATTCAGTCTGGAGTTACTGACCTGTCATTGTTTGAAATAAAGATTGAGAAACTGAAGAAGGAGTTGGATGAAATGTTTGGTGGGGACCAAGAAAACTCTCTTCAGCTCATGTGCAAGGATGGTGAAGAATTGGAATTTAACTCCGAGGACTCGGGGATGAAAGCGTTTACCAGGGATTTGAGAACACATTTCAAAGGCCTGGATGATATTTATGTATGGCATGCCTTGTGTGGTGCTTGGGGTGGTGTAAGGCCTGGAACTACCCACCTGAATTCCAAGATCATCGCGTGTAAACTTTCTCAGGGCCTTGATGGGACAATGGATGATCTTGCAGTGATCAAAATAGTAGAAGGTGGCATTGGACTTGTTCATCCTGATCAAGCTGATGATTTTTATGATTCAATGCATTCTTACCTCTCTGAAGTGGGAATTACAGGAGTTAAAGTCGACGTTATCCATGTACGTTTCCAATTTAGTTTCAGCAAGTGTTTTCTTGTTTTCATTTTACTTAATAAGCACATTTTTTTAATTGGGATTTTTTCTTGCAGACACTAGAATATGTTAGCGAGGAATATGGTGGTCGAGTTGAGCTTGCAAAGAAATATTACGATCGGCTATCGAAATCCCTAGCAAAGAACTTCAATGGTACTGGACTCATATCCAGTATGCAACAATGTAATGACTTCTTCCTCCTAGGAACAAAACAAATCTCTATTGGAAGAGTTGGTAAGAATTTCTTACTGTCCTTTTCATAATGTAAATTTATCAGGATATGTAGACACTAGTAAAGTTGTTGGAGGTCAGGGGGTCGAGTTGTGGAAGTAGCCTCTTGCAGAAATGTAGGGTAAGACTGTGTACGTTGTACCCTTGAGGTCCGGCCCTTTCCCGGACATGTGCATAGTGGGAGCTTAGTGCACCAAACTGTCCTTTTATGTAGATTCTAGTAATGTTTTTGTTGTTATTATAGGGGATGATTTTTGGTTCCAAGATCCAAATGGTGACCCGAATGGAGTGTACTGGCTACAGGGTGTTCATATGATTCATTGTGCCTACAACAGTATGTGGATGGGTCAGATTATTCAACCAGACTGGGACATGTTCCAATCTGATCATGTCTGTGCTAAGTTCCATGCTGGCTCCAGGGCTATCTGTGGAGGACCTGTTTATGTCAGTGACTCCTTGGGTGGCCATGATTTCGATCTTTTAACGAAGCTAGTTTACCCTGATGGCACCATTCCCAAGTGCCAATATTTTGCACTCCCTACTAGAGACTGCATCTTCAAGAATCCACTCTTTGATGGCAAAACCATACTCAAGATTTGGAATTTCAACAAGGTATGCCAACACACAATTGCTTCTAAATACTTGAATGTGATTTAGCTTGCCTATTTGTATGTGTTCATAGATCGCTTACTATTTTTTGCAATAATTTACGATTTTCATTGTCTTGTGCATAGTATGGAGGAGTCATTGGTGCATTCAATTGCCAAGGAGCAGGGTGGGATCCAAAGGAGAAAAGAATCAAGGGATACTCAAATTGCTACAAGCCAATGAAAGGATCAGTCCATGTGAATGACATCGAATGGGACCAACTTATCGAAGCATCTGAAATGGGCAAAGCAGAGGAATATGTTGTATATCTCAACCAAGCTGAGAAATTGTTGTTAACAAAGGCTACATCAGACACAACTCCAATGTCCCTTGAACCATCTACTTTCGAGATTTTTAGCTTTGTACCGATAAAACAGCTCAGCCCTATTGCTAAATTTGCTCCAATTGGACTCACTAACATGTTCAATAGTGGAGGAGCCATACAAGGAGTTCAATATGAGGAGGCTAATGGTGATGGTGCTAATTATGTAAGTGCAAAAGTTGAAGTTAAAGGTGGTGGGAGTCTATTAGCATACACAAATGTGTTGCCTAACAAGTGTTACTTGAATGGTACTGAAGTTGAGTTTGAGTGGTCTTCACAAGATGGCAAATTGATCATCAATCTTCCTTGGATTGAAGAGGACAATGGCATTTCTAGTGTAACTTTTATTTTTTAGTGCATTAGTCTTTGGATATGGCCAATATGTTGCTTAATTAAGGATGTTTGACAATATAAAAGAACTAAAGATAATTGTAAATTTGTCAAGTTGTCATGTTTAGTGGTATAAAAAATATGTTTGCACAACACTATCCAAGTCATATAAGTGGATAACCAGTCAATTTATCAGTAAATGTGGGACCCTTCTTCACGTTCACACCTAACTGGAGCATGGATATGCTCAAACGGGGATGAACGGATTTTGATACAATATAAAGATATTAAATTGGGCCTAAATCAACACCGAAAAAGCTAGCTTATGATGGAGATTATCCAAATTTATATAAGTAGACTAAACGTGGAACTTTAACCCACTCTAACAATAATAACGGGAATTAAAGTGAAATCATCAAGTGTAGATCCATATTAATTAATGTCTCAATCAATTAGAGAGTTAAATACACGATAGAAGGATCTCTAATGTTACCGATTGCTACATGTTCAACAGCGTTAGTAGGTAGAACAACTAATACAAATTTATGTAATTATTCTTAGAGATTGTTTTTTCCCTTTTATCTTTCATTATTTGCTTTTGCTATACTATAAAAGTTTGTTTGTTTGCCAATAAAGAGAAGTGCTTTTTGAGGAGCAACACAAGCAATATTTATGAAAGTTGAAAATTTCTACTTCTTAAAAAAAAAGAAGTTATCATGCATTTTTAATTCATAATTATAAGGAGAAATATCTCTACCTTTAATTATGAAACAATCTATTTAATTAATACGTATAGCAACTCATAACCTTTTGATTATGTAATCCTGCATTTTATATAATTTTTTCTTTCATATTTTTAATACAATTAAATTATCATGTTAATATTATATTAATATTTAATATTCCCTCTGATTTATCCACGTACTGTATTGATTGAAAATTTTAATATATACTTTGTTTTAATTAAATAAAAATTGAAACTTTAATTAAATTCTTTCATAATTGATTTTAAAAATAATTTCTCTGGATAAAATAACTTTAATAATAAATGTTTTTTTATATTTATCCTTTTCTATAATTTGATACTCAAATATTATTATTTTTAACTAATAGTCCAACATAATTTTTTTAATTAAAAGCATTCAATAAAACTTTAAAATGAATTAACCAAACACAAACTATTTATCAACCAAAAAATTATATTTATCAAAACAAGTCATTTCTAAGCGCTTGACCAAACATTCTCTTTTAAATCTCAAGTCTTAATACAATGTTACTCTTTAAAATATGTAGATATTTAATAATGCACCCTATATCCCTTGCCGACGGTTTGTTTCTATATTCGTGTCGGAAAGTCTGACATAAGGGATAAAATGCTCTTTAACAAATACAAATTAATATTTGGGGAATTTAAATTCGAGATCTCTAATTAAAATTTAAAAAAAAAAAAAATTTCGCTCCACCACAATCTTGATCGGTAACGTTGTGAGTTAAGTGTGAACATTAGTACTAATACAATTGGTGAACATTATCTACTTACTATTATCATTATCTTAAACTTGCCGACCAATTTCTAAAAACAAGTAAAGCAAGTAGCTTAAATTGGTCCTTGCACGACACCAACTACCTTTGAACAACTTTTTCAAAGGGGTGAGTGAGGTAATTAAGACACATGTATATCATCCAACCATATTTTTGTTACTAGTAAGTAGACAATCTACAAGGAAACAACACCCAAATAACTACTCTACCAGTATATAACAGTTATTCTGTGGATCCTTTAATTATTTGTCCACTTTTGAATAGTAACATACATATGAAGAAAATAATGATTGACATAGTGAATTTACTATTTTACCCCTATTAATTATGAAGTGAGTGAATTATTTTCAAAAAGTTCTACCTTTTTCAAAGTAATTAATTGAGGGCATAATACATTAAAGTGGGGAGGCACTATAATAAACTTAATTATGCTTCATAGCTATAGTTTGCATATTTACGGGTTGTAGCTACAGTTTAAGCTGACTCGTTTGTATAATTTACGGATTTGTATAATTCGCGGGTACATTTGTATAATTGAGTTATTTTTGTATAAACTCGAAATAATGAATTTATACAATTACAAACAGCATAAGTGTAAACAATTATACAAATTCTGAATCATACAAACGTGCAAATTATACAAAATTAAAAAGCTGAGCCGCTTAATTATAGCTAAAAGTAGGTTATGGATTGTAATTAAGGTAAAGTATAGATATATTAATTAATTAACTAGTATATGTTTTGATTATACGTATAAATTTTTTTTAAAAAATTATTATTTCTTAATTTGTTAAAGTGAACAAGTATAAAAGAAAATGGACAAGTAATTCCAAAAAGGTATTCAATTATTTATGGCATGAATAACGGTTGTGTCGGTTTGTCAATTGTCATTATACTTACTAGCTAGGTGGTCAAACTAAATTTAACAGCGCTTTATCCAATTAAACCGACCTTGAACCTCTCCTTCTACAAACAATTTCCTAATATGTGTAGACTTTATCGCTATCTACATTCTAGGGTAGAAAGACTATTTTTAAAAGATCCTTGATTTAAGTGAATCTAATTCAAATAAAAAAAAATTGTGTAAAGTCTACAAGAATTAAAGAAATAATAACAATAACAAAATAGTGTGACAATCGAAATATAATAAGACATATATATATTTTCTATACTATCTTAAAAGCATGAACTCCTAAACTGAATGTTGAATTACTATAATACCCCCAATTAAAAATACTCAATTTATTTTATTTATTAATTTAATTATTTGTAAGTAGATACCCTTTCATATTAAAGGGTTGTGATTTTCTTGAAGCGATGTGACTTTTTCAAGGGGTTGCGATTTTTTTATCGGGTTTTGACATTTTCGATGAGTTGTGACTTTTTCGAAGGGTTGTGCCTTTTTCGATGAGTTGTGACTTTTTGCAAAAGGTTGTGATTTTTTTCGATGAGCAATGACTTTTTCGAAAGGTTGTAACTTTTTTGATAAGGAACAATTAGCAACTATTAATACTACTATTTGTTAGCTATAAATAGAGGGTTTCCTCTCACTTTTTAAACTACGATTTTTAAAGTTTTCTACTCTTCTTCTTCTTAAAAAATCTTAGGGTTATTTGCAACAGTTGATTAAGTTCAAAATTTAACGAAATTTGAGGTACCACATAAGAAAGAGTTGGTGAACAAATTGTAGCAAATCATTCATAAATTCACACTCGTATTTTTTCTTACAATTTTCATGAGTTAACATTGACGAAAAGTTGTGGGAAAGACAATAATAATAAACAAATATGAATAAAGTCACATGATTTGGATAAGATATTTCTTCTTTGATTTTTTATTTTTTATTTATTTACCCTCAAATGAAGCAGTTTCTTTCTGATTTTACTAAAACAACGGCCATCAACGTAGTCCATTGAATCATTAGTTTTGATATTAAATCCACTATTTAAAAAATAGATTTTCACTTTTACTTATAATATGATAATATAGACATGATAATAATTACTTTTTAATAGATATCTAAGTAAAAATGAATGAAGGAAGTAAAGTGTTGGTGACAAGAGATTTTAATCAAATGGAACACTATAGTGAATATAGCATCAACATATATTTTCGTCTTCCTTCTTCATTGGCTATGTATCGTTCCATTCATTTTTTTTCCTATTATTTTGTATTCATTTTAATTTGAGAAAAATTTATGTCACAAGATAAACGCCTTGTTAGCTATATAAAAATAGATAAAGAAAATAGTGATTGATCATAAAATAATCTTAAATCAAACTAAAGATTCTATAAACAATACTTCAAATTTTATTCATCTATTAATTTTTTTTATTGAAAAAATTTAATATTTTATATCATGATAAAACTTCTATAAGATACTAGATATTTTCATTAGACAACAACTATATGATATGTATGCGACAGAAAAAAAAAGAATACTACAATTCTACAAAAATAAGGTAAAAACTTAAAGAAATGAAATATTTTTCACCAAAGGCGATGTTGTTCATATATTAAAATTAAATTATGCTACTGAAATATATATGTATATCTAAAACAAAGAATTGGTCAAGCTAAATATCTGACATACACTCAAACCTCAATTTTTGTAGAATTACCTCTCTATGATAGTCTTACTCAAATATTAATTGGTAAAAGATAGATTACGTATAAACATAAAATATTGAAATATTTATGGTAATCCTTAATAGTATCATACACATACTAAATTTCAAGTATGAATATTTAAGAGAAAAATTATACTTAAATGGTGTCCATCATTTATGTTCATAACCTCAAGAGGAAAGACTATTGGTGACATTTTTTGTATTGATATTTTTTTAAAATTTTGTTGGTTAGATTTGTTTACAAAATTGAGTGAAGTAAATAATAATATTATTACAGAAATGTCACTTTTTCCCCATATTTAAACTTTGAATATATTTTGAAATGTTTCAATAATATCTGGTCATTTTGATCTCAATATACAAGTAACTTTATGACAATCTATATTAATCATTTAAAAGCACTTGTCCTATGTTCTTTAAATTATAATTATTTACTAAAAAACTTTAATTTAGTAATATTACTTCTATTTTACAACATCGTATACTATATATACGATACACACGTACAACGCATGTGCCGTGAAACTAGTATATACATATATATATATCAATTGTTATTTTTGATAAATGTGTCAATTTCAAATATGACAATTAAAAATAAATAGACGGAGTACTATATTATAATTAAGTTCATTATCAAATAGTTATAAATTTTTCTTTCCATAAATTTTGTGATATATATACAGATTAAATACTAGATATTAAGAAATTGATAATCTTGAACTTTTGAATCTCGCTTACTTCATCAACAAAAGATCAAAGGTCAAAAGTTAATAAACTTAAGTTTGGTTCATGAAGCAAAGCATGGTCAAAATTTCAAGATCAATTTTTTACTTGAGATTTAGGTTAGAAGTGGTCTTTGGGTGGTTGAATTAGGGGCCGCCTAGTTCATTAATATATCTCAATCCAAGTACGCGATTCATGGCTGAAATTAGATTAATTTAATAATCTTGAAAATTGGTGGTCTTCAACTTTCGACTCTATTTACACAATTGACAAATCTTAAAAGGCAAAAACTAAAAATTGTTAAATTTGAAATTTGGCTCATGAAACAAGTGGGGTCAAATAATGAAGAGTAACTTTCACATATAGCAAACAAAAAAATCATATTTGTATGCTATAACAAAGTTTGCATAATTGCGCTCCATAGCAAACATATATATGTATAATTCGCTATACATATACAATTAAAAGTTATCTATTTCGCTATACATATATACAAAAAGAAACAATTGTATAATTCGTTGGCTCCTCTTCAGAATTGTATAATTTCGCTGGCAGGCCATTTGTATAAATTGTTGTTAGCCTCTCGTTTGTATAAATCGTTGACAAAAATATTTGTATATAAAAAATCGCTCTCTTTCACTTTATACAAACATAAATTATACATTATACAAACATAAAACTGGGCAGGGGAATATTTTTATTGTATAATTATAAGTGTATAGGACGAATATATATGTATTTGCATGTGTATATACAATTTTCTCGCGCTTTATACAAACAGAAACGCAATTTATACAATTCTGTTGTATAAACGAGAAAGAGAGAAAGACAAAAGAGAACTGGGCAGGGGAATATTTTTATTGTATAATTATAAGTGTATAGGACGAATATATATGTATTTGCATGTGTATATACAATTTTCTCTCGCTTTATACAAACAGAAACGCAATTTATACACTTCTGTTGTATAAAGCGAGAGAGGCGAGCACAAAGGGAGTGAGCGAGAGAGGAGAGTGGCGAGCGAGAGTTTGAGGGAGAGAGGCGCTGGCAAACAGTTTGCTACAGGACACAATTAAATCAAAGTGTGATTATACCATTTAATTTGAATTAATAGTTTGCCATTATATACAATTTTCCCAATAATGAACCATATAAAGTTGTTATTTCTCTTTAATTGCATTTTAAATGATGACAAAATAATATTAACAAGTGGTCCAAAAACCAGCCATCTAAACAAACTTTTCCTAATTTTACTAAAGAATTTGATATTAATTTTTGATAAACTTACATAAATGACTATAGTTTATGCGTTATCATATTTCTCTAGCTATAATTACCATAATTACTTTGTGTAGCTATAATTATTATGATAAAATCGCTATATTTCATGTATTCAAAGTTTATTTATTTTGTATACTAGGATATAATTCAAAATTAGATGGCATTAAAAATGACAGAATCCTTTTTTAAATATGACAATGCCTTAAATCACGCCAATTTGCATTGTCATACTACCCATTATTAAACAACGATCTATATTTGGTTGGATCTGTTTTAAGATTATTTAGTGTGTAAACGCATAAAATATTTAAAAAGTAGTATCAATTTTTTATAAAAAATACAAAATATTTCTGAACATTTTATATTAATTTGGGCTAAGCTTTGGCTTCAAATCATGGATTATATTGTTATTTATAGATTTACATATACGGAGCTTCAATTAGAAATATAACACATGAAATCCGATTCACTGCATATAATACATAAACAAAAATTAATAATATATAGAATACATAACAATATAATAATGATACACTTGTAATGATACATGAATATATTTGTATAAATAAATACAGTGAATATACATACATTGAATATAACAGGTATACCAACTAAATATACATTCCTATCATCTAAAAATGGATAGAATAAATACAATTTCCGATTTGTTGAATAATCATACGGTGAATACACTTATACACCTATTGTTTGAATATGGAATACATCTATCTGTTTGATAACTAAATGTATCCATGTATAATAATGTATCCAAGTATTTTTTTTTTTTGAATACACTGTTGAATTTTTTTTAAAATACATTTTATTTCTGTATCCATGTATGATACTGTATACATATATCAAAATGTATATTTATATAAGGAAAAGGAATTACATGTATTGATAACTACACATTTTCATGTATTAAGAAAATCAACAATGAAGTATGCATATCTCTAACTATATTGTGCAATTCAATATGAAGTTAGTAATGATACAAACACAGAAAATTATACAAATATTCAATTGTATGCAAAGTACACGGGAACAAGTAAATACAAACTAATTGGGGAATGATAAAATACTCTTTTGGTGGTTTATGTGGTTCTTTTGGGAACACATACTTTTCTTTCTTTTTAACTTTTTTTTATATAGATTTTGAAATTTGAACACCATCCTTTCTGTTGAGAGAGTTTTTCCCTTGCTCTTGGTTAAGTTGTTGCATCGGTATGGAGTCATTGTGATTTTTATCAAATAATGTTATACCTCGCGTAACCTTCTTCAAAATACTAATCTTCGCCATTTTAATGGAGAAAATAAAAGGTTCAACTAAAACCCTATGAATTTGAAATTATAAACACGCTTAAACAAATACTATGAAAAAATTGAACAAGGAGAATAAATTGATGCTCTACCTGAAAAATAAGTATACCGAATTAGATGCAAAAATCAGGCAAATTATCTGATCTTGAAAAAAAATTACATTGATTTAAGCTAATGAAAGAGAAAGATCAAATCGGGGATATAGGGAGTTGTGTGCTTGTGGCCGAGAAAGACGCCTAGAAAAAGTATACTGGCATGCAAGTTTCTCTTTGCTAATTAACAGTAAAATATATTCATATATAATAATTATTTTAAATTGTAGCTATAGACACTAAATACTTATCAATGTTAGCTATATTGTGTAGTTTTTCCTTAATTTTATTGGAAGGACAAAATGTCTGTAATTTACTCGCACAAATAGCTATAGACATTAAATACTTATCAACGTTAGCTATATTGTGTAGTTTTTCCTTAATTTTATTGGAAGGACAAAATGTCTGTAATTTACTCGCACAAACAATATGTCAAGTTTTAATCATTTTAACTAAAGTTATGTTTTGAGAAATATAACTTGAACCCGTTGGTTTGAAGTTAATTTTGACTTCGATTAAAACTCAAATGGGCTATTTGTGCACTTGCCAAGCCCTAAGAAGCTTAGTACGAAGCCCAAGTGATAGTATGTTGGTCTCAATTTGCAAGTCCAACTTTGAAATTCGAAGAAAGCCCAAAAGAGAAGCTTTCTTTTCGAGAAGAAATTGACAAATTGTCACCTTTTAGACAGTGAAAATTTTATAATTATAGGACCAATAATTATAAGTTATGACATAATTCTTTATCTTTCAACAATTACTATCATTTTTTCAGATGACTAATTCCATTTAGTCATTTTTTAGTGTGAAGAAAATTATTTGAGTAAAAATCACCTTTACCTATCACATGTAAAAATTCACTATAATGTCCTTAAATTCAAATGGGTGAGAAAATTCTCTTACCCTTAATTTTATTTTTTAACTCGAGGACACAATCTTAGAATTATAACTTGCAAATAGGAGCATTATTTGTTCGGGTGTTATTTTTGTTTAAAGCCAAAGGGGTTTCAATTTTTAAAGTAAAGTTGAAAAGGGTAAATAATTTTTAACCTTGTACATTAGGGATTCTTTGAAATAGTCCATTAAGGTTTTAGTTCAATTCAAATAATTACCTTAAATATCGATCGTTTTCTTTTTCCTGACATAGTTGGGATTTAGGAATATTAGTACTATATAATTACACTTATATATAGTTACATAAATCCCTATATATTTTCATTATACCTAGCAAGGCATTGATATTGTTAGAATTATACTGAAAAATAGAATTCCTTCCAACTAAACAGGGAGGGTTTTTTCAGAGAACATAATATACAAGAAAACAATTGCTTGCTTCATAACAAGCAACACCAATCAATGGATGAGGCAAACAACAACATGTATGGGGAAATTGAAGAAATTATCGACAATATCGAACAGAGGTTTAACCAGATCAACAAATTTAGCATACTTGACTATCCTCCATATGATCATCACTTCTTCAAATATGACAGAAATTCCAAGAACATGGGATTGGAGAGCGCCTTTCGCCAACGAATCGAAAAAGAATGGCTTTTATTGGAGAACAAGCTTCCCAGTTCCATTCTTGTCAAGTCTTATGAGAAGAGGATTGATCTTATGAGGACAGTCATAGTTGGTCCACCCAATACGCCTTACGCCCATGGCCTCTTCTTTTTCGACCTACTTTTCCCAAGAAACTACCCTAATTGTCCTCCAAGAATTCATTACCATTCTTATAATCTTGACTTGAACGAATTTTTGGACCCTAAGGGTAAGGTTACACTTAGTCTATTGGAAGGTGGTAACTTTGTGACTAACTGGTATTGTGGTGTTCAAGGCAAGTGGAATCCAGAAAAGTCTAACATATTGCAAGTGCTCACAACTATTCAGACTTCAATCTTGAGTACGACACGCGTAAATCCTAGTGGTAGAGAAGGTTACAAGAAAGCATTTACCTTGACATGTAAGGGCATGATATATATGCTGAGGAGACCCCTCATGAACTTCCGAGATTTTGTAGAAGGATACTTCAGGACAAGGGCTCACTATATTCTGCTGAACTACAAGAAGCAAATGGATGGCAGTGACTTGATGGTTAATCTTTTCCATGAACTCTACAGGGCTTTTGAACAGAATGGAACCTATTGCAAGCACCATCGTTTGGTAGACCTTCCGGCAAAGGAGAAGATCAAACAGCCAAGGGTTTGTTAAGAATGTTGTAACTATCTTGAGCAACGTACTCTCTAAGCTGAAAAAACCTGGCCTGAGAAAAAAGATAGGAGTAGTAGTAGTTAATATGGTATGCGGATGAGCAGAATGTAGTTTACATAATCATTCTTTTATTTTTTTCAATGCTAGTAAATTTACCTTATTGAATCATCAATGTTTCCCAACTATTTATTGTTGAATTCCCAAATTTGGAGCAAGAAGCATACTGTACATATTTCTGATGATTATGATCAACAATTCACTTAATACATTTCATACAGCAGATGGAAATTCATTGTGGAATGAAAAAGTAATTTTTTCCTTTGATAAGTATCTGTTCTCTTTCATTTTTCCCTTCAACCCAACCCGTGTTCATGAATGTCATAGAACAGGTAAAAAGAATTCTGCAAACTTGCCAAGTTCGCTTAAATAGATAAAAGAAACATGACAAATTACCGAGTGTTATAACTAGTGTGTTGCGTCAAAAAATGAAAGTGAAATATGTTCGACTTGAAGAAGAAACCAGCTAACATCATGATAACATATCCCACTTATTATTTCACCACATAGGTACTCACACTCCCATAGGGAATACATACTCGTTAATGACTCAATTTAATACATAGCTTCACCTAATATTGAACCTTTTAGTTTTGTTCTTGGATTCAATTGCTTCCAAAGTGTAATGTCACACTCCCATATGGAATACATACTCGTTGATCGACTCAATTTAATATAGCCTAATATTGAACTTTTTAGAGTTATTCACCTAATATTGATCCTCTTAGTCTTGTTCTTGGATTCAATTGCAACAAATGTGTAATGAGCTGTAAAGTGATCCTGAAATCAGTTCATAGGACTGAGTACACCTTATAGTTAACATTTGGAAGTACTAAGGTAATCTTATGCTTTATAGCAACTGTGTATTTTACAATTCAGGCAGTGAAGCAATGTATGACTATAGAAAAAAGAAGAGAGAAAGATACTCGAGGTTTACCTCATTAAGCCTTTTCTGGATCTTACAAAGTTCACAAAACTGCTAACACCAAAATTAACCATCTTCCTCCAAAAGCAAATTCGTGAATTTGAAGTTACTTCCACAGCCGGCAAGGGATTGAATTCTCATTAGGAAGTTATGAGTGTATCACTTGAGCTAGCTTGGTACCATTAACATCAATCTTACCACATTTGTAAAACATCCAGTTAGTTAAGCCCCATGTAATTAAAAGGAATGGAAATCGTCATATAGAAATGAGCATGAATCTTTAACTATTCGTAAATAGAACTTTATCCACTAAACTAAAGATGGGTTATATGATGAATGCATAGACTTGTTGCAACTTAACATGTGACTCTCAAATTACTGACTTATAAAGGGAAGAAGTGGAAACATCTTCCCACATCATTTTAGTGTTAAATTAAGCAAAAGGTCTCAATTGGTTTAGCATCAAACTACAGCAAATCTACTCATTCATTCCGAAGTTAACTTACTCATCTATTGGGATCTAGAGAAAATAAAGATGACAAATAGTATCATGTTTACATAATAATTAAAACGAAAGGAAACAATGAAGAATTTGGAGCAAGGAACGTTGATTTAGGAAGAAAAACAAACTAGAGTTTTGAGATAAAGATACTTTGACATTGTTTACAAAAAATGCAAGTCAAGAGCCTCATATATCTGCTGCTGATTTACTATGAATTCACCATCTATTCTTATCCATTGGGTAGTTCATGCCGTTGGCATTCTACCTCCTGCTTCTCCATTCACTAATGAAGTTGTTATCATAACTGTTCCACGATTTTCGAACCTGTTCAAGCATTAGTCAACTCTTTGTGCCAAATGAGAGATGTTTATATCACGGGAGAAGTTAAAGATCAGTGTTCCTTTATTAAATTGATACTTCAAGAGACTGTATTCCCCTTATTCTCCCTCTTATTTTGGTTGAAAAGTAATGAACCTCATATATTAATGGTATAGTTGTTACCATCTTCAGTTTATTGAATAAGTGCTACTCTCAAACTGTTCACCGGAATTACCTTGGGGGCTATGTTGCTCGAACTCTTTAAAAATGGCAACGGGTACATGTCGAATTCTCCAAAAGTAGTGTATCTTTGAAGAATCCGACACGAGTGTGACTTCTTTTTTTGGAGGGTCCAAGCAACATAACTGGAGACCATGAACTTAAGCAAGTGAAATATAACAATCAAAATCACTGCAACAACACAACAACAACATATCCAGTGACATCCCAAAATTGGGGTATGGGGAATGTAGAGTGTACACAAACCTTACCGATAACTTGTGGAGACACTTGGCTTAAGTACAACAAATCCAAGTACAAGAAAGAAGAAAACTGTGGTAAAAACATAGCAACTAACAAGGGGCACTGCAAATCCCCAAAAAAGGACCAAAAACAACAAAATATCGTGATGATGGAATCACAATAAACAACTATGATGATAGATATCGCAATCAAGAACTACAATAACACCGCTAGTACAATGACAAAACGCCAACAAGCCTAGACTCTCGGAAACCAAGACACCACTCTACTATCTATTAACTTTCTACTCTAGGGAGCTTTCTCCACACTTTCCTATCAAAGGTCATCGCGCGTTCTCCACACTTTCCTAACTAAGGTCATGTCCTCGGTAACATGAAATTGAGTCATGTCCGGTCTAATCAAACTCTCTCCAACACTTCTTCAGTCTCCTACCTCTCTTCATACCTATTATAACCAACAGGAGTCTGTGCATCACATCTTCACATGCCCAAACCATCTAAATCAGTATTACTCAGGTCACCTAAATGAATCCTTTATATCAATTCAGATCCATAAGAAAAATAAAAAATAAAGGTTCAACAAGTTCATCCTCTACTCCCAATACATTAACTGCTAATTCATATGCAATAACTCATGCTACAAAATAGATAAATAAACACATGAATCATGGATTTCTAATCTAAAACAGAGTCCATTCGTCAAATTCAAGAGAGCAGATGCAGAGGCTTACCCATTTCCGAAGAGCTTCGTGGCTAATGCAAATGATACATGAGAATCAATCACATCAGTATAGAGCACGGAAACATATACAGTAACACAGATGGGAAAAGAGGTCAGGTCAGACTTCAGAGTCACACCAATTGGAGAAATAGATACAAATCAAAGCGCAGATATTCGAAAAATACATATTACGAGTTTGTGCGTGAATCTAGCAAACAACAACAGTTTTTCTGATGAAAAGGGTTGTTAGATTCACGCACAAACGTGAAATATGCCTCTTCCTGATTTTCCATTTCTGGTCTGCCGAACTTCAGATAGGATAAGAAGTTTAGAGAAAAAGGGCCGATGGAAGCCGGTGTTCGGCAGTCGGCGGCTGGGTTAGTACGGCGGATACCTAATGAAGATGAGTTTGGGGATGGGAGTCTTCATACTTTTATAGGTAAATTTAACCGCCTCCACAAACTACCGCATCTCACCAGATATAACTGTGTTACCTGAGTAAGTAAAAATGTTTTTTCTCCTTTTACCTCGGATTTTACTAGATTTTTTTGATACATTCAAATACATATTTTATATCTTAAAATATATGAAATTAAAATTAAATATAATTTATTATTCTAAATATACATGAATTCACATGACAAACAGATAACTTTGGCCATTTTCATAAACCTTCTTTTAAATTTAGTTTGATGACACTACTTTTCTAATAATATAGAAGTTGTTATAAAATAATTATCAATATTTTAAGATAATGAGAAATAATATGTGTAGTATTTTTTTCACTTATTTTTGTTTCTCTTTATTATAAGAAGGGGTATATATATATATATATATATACTTTGGACACAAAATATATCATATAATTAACTAGTATACGAAATTTAACATATGAATATCACTAACTTGATGTTCAAATGTTAACTTTCCTTTGTCCCCAAGTAGTTCCTTGTGAATATTTTTTCCTCTTTTCAAATCTTCACCCACTTGCTATTGTGTAAAGTATCATTTGATACAAAGATTAATAACAAAAAAATTAGTAATATAAAAATTAGTAATATCAAGTTTACTTTTATCAAGTGTTTGATTTATTGTTTCTCATTTCATCTTAGATTTGAATTAGAACTCTATGAAAAATTTCTTTACAATTACACTCTTGAATTATTAAAATTCAAGGGTATAATTATAATTAAAATTCCCAAGATAGCGAGTATTTAATTATGTCATTTTGCAAGAAACCAAAATTTAAGAATTGTAAAAAGTTAAAAAGACAAAATCGTAACTAGCAAGTGTTGTGATAGAATGGATAAGTGAACAAGATTTCTTTATTCTTAATTAAAAATCTTGAATGTGAGCTTTATATATATATATATATATATATATATATATTTATTGCTAAGCGTTTTTTTTCTTAGATGAATTTTACGCGGCCGAAGTCCGCATTAGTTGCCCCTACTAGAATTCATTGACATTATCCCGTTGCATATATAAATAAAAAATATAAATAAAAACACACTGCGTTGCTTGTACGTAAAGGAGCATGCCATTTTTTTAAAAATGGGGCACAAATATATATATTAGTATCCTACATTAACCTTATATTCTAATTTTATAGCAATTTAATTATTTATCATCACGTTCCAATCACAATCCATTAATTCTTTTTCCAGATATATTAGATGATGATAAAAGTTAAAAACAGGATAACATGAGTTGGAATGGGAATCATTTATTTCCTTTTTTTCTTTATTTGCTGGGCATCATTTGTTTTCTTCATAAAATTTGAACCAAGACCAACTACATTTTTCTTAATTACAATTCATAGCTATACTTGCTCTGCTAACAGGTGCAGCCTGTATAAATTGTATTTATTTGTGCATAATGGTTGTATCACTTGTATTTGTTAGCTTTAATTTTATTTGTACTCATTCGATGTACTATATCAATTGTTACTAGTTTGTATAATTTATTCATTTGTTTCTAGTTTTGCTTGTATTCGTTCGTCCAATTGTATCAATTGATACTAGCTTATACAACTTGTATTCATTCACTTTAATGTCACTTATATTCATTAATAGCTATTGCTCAATTGTTACCAACATGTATAGGTAGTATGCATTCACTTTGTCTTGTTGTATATTACTCCCTCCATTCCATATTAAGTCCATTCCATAGTAAGTTAATTTTGAGGCATTTTCCATTTTTCAAATTAACTTAATTGATCAGTTTTCAAGACTACTTTTAGAGTGTTCTTCCAATTTTACCCTTCATTAGTTAGTATTGATTAGTAATTAATTAATATTTAGTTATTTTAATCATAAATTTGACAATAATTAATAAGAGTAAAAATAGAAAACTAGGTTTAATTTATGTCTTAATCTATTTTTCTTAAAGGCCGTGAGACACCTCAAAAATTAACTTAATATGAAATGGAGGGAGTAAATTTTTTGGGTAAAGATCTATAGATATACAAAATAAGATTTATATTTACCGAATGTAGCAAGAGGTAAATTTACCAAACATAGGTGGAAATTTTTCCAAAAACATATACGATTTAACAATTCAAATCTCGCTCATAATTTCATGTATAAAATTAGAATAAATTACATTTATATAATTGTATAAATTTTGTATAAAATTCATGTTGGGTTTATGAAAAAAAGCACGCTTTGAATCTCCTTCAGAATATCATGTATGAAATCTATATAAATCTTGTATGAAATATATATATATATATATATATAAAAATAAATTTTATGTTGTTTTAATATAATTACAACAACATTATATACAACTCACATACAACATTATTTATAGAAATTTAAAACAACTACAACAACATACGAACTTAAAAACAATTTTTATCCAACTCATCATATAATTTTAATATAACTTCAATACAAATTAAAGTTACACAATTCCACTATAAATTTGAATTTCAACAAACTAGGGCTGAAATTCAGTTCAAATCCCACTCAAATTTAATCTAAATAACCTCAAATTTAAGATTCAAACTCCCTTCAGCATTCCAATTCTATTTAGATATCACCACTCCAAACGAACTCCGTTAACAGTACGTAAATCAATTTTTAATTGAAACTTGAGCTTCAAGCTCCTTTGATGGCTAACAATGAAATAAACTCTTGCTAAACTGAAAATATCTCTAAACTAGTAACAATGTTGAAATCGTTGGAAATGAGTAAAATGAGTAAATATATGAGAATTTATTTTTCTGTTTACACGCAAATTGAAAAAATAGAGATAAATCAAATCAAACATAACAATTTGAAAAGACACATTATGAGTTTGTGCATGAATCTATCAGACACCATACCCCATGATGAAAAATCATCCGATAGATTCACGCACAAACTTAACATATGACACTTCCTAATAAAAGAAGAAGGATTCACAAACTAAGATGAGTTAGATGGAGGAGAGTGTTTCTCCATTTATAGGTAAAAAATCTAACCATATGTATACAACCTACTCTTGTATTCATTAAATGTCTTACTTATTTTAGTTTTCTATTTTTTTTTTCAAAATTAATTAAATATCTTTACCAGATTAATTATTTTTCTATAATTAATTTGAGGGTCTTTAACTTTAAAATATTTTCATAAGTTTTATACAGTGGAAGATTTAGAAGAAGTTTTACCAAGGGCTCATAATATTATTACCTAATTAAAAATATTTATTCTTTTTGTTGTAATGATATTTCCATTTTTAATCTTGGTAAGAGTTCATAAATATTATTACCTAAATGAAAAAATATATTCTTTTTGTTTAATGGTTTTCCCATTTTTAATCTTGCTAAGGGTGTGTAATATTATTTCCTAATTAAAAATATTAATTATTTTTATTTTTATTTTAATCCTCTGACTAGGATACCATCTTTTACTATCCTTCCTCTTGGTCTTATGAATTATGCCTTTTGGTGGATGAGCAAACAAGTCTAATTAGAAAATAAAGGTTGGGTGATTATTGACATTTGAACACGAGATAAATAGTACTATAAATCAAATTGTATTTGCAATATTTTCATCTCTGGGTTATTCATTTGAAGAAGGATTAAAACATGATTTTAAGGTTGGATTTATGTTTGGGAAAATTACGGAGCACAACAAACATTTAACCTATATTAGGTACTATAGCTACAGTTTAAAAAAATTGTAATTAGCGGCTGCAGTTTCCCCAATTCTTGTTATTCGCTTGATTCTATGAATCTAGAATTTGTATAATTCGGTTCCTGATTGTATAAATCCACAATTTGTATATGCTTACCCTAGCTATTTGTATACGATTTATGAAAAAATCATAATAAATTACCCTCTTTGTATATTGGGAAGTGATATACAAACGGAGTTCTGAAAAATTTCTAAATGTATAAATACGGAATTTGTATATACTTACCCTATTTGTATATTCGCAAGTAAAATATACAAACGGGCAAGCGAAATATACAAACAGGCTCCATTTGTATATACTTACCGTGTTTGTATATTTGCAAACGAAATACACAAGTTGTTGCCTCCATAGCAAACGAAACTATAGCTATGGAGTGTAATTATCGAAACTATAACTATAGAGCCATATTATTTTATTATGTTTGCTATTTCTGAAATTTCCTATTATGTTTTTGGTCTTAAACTTAATTTCAGGGCTTTAGGCCCAATTTTAAAGCAAAGGCCCATTTGATTTTGGGATCTGATTAGGCCCAATCTTAAAGCAAAATTAGAAGCCTTCAAAATCATAAAACTGTGTGTCATATTTAACCAGTTTGATTCAATTTTTAAAATTATTTATGATCGATTTTTATTCAAATCTTTACTCTTAGTATGTTTTTTATTAGATTTGCCAATTAGTAAAACCGGAGGTAAATCCACTAATAACTACCTAATTTTTATAACTGAAATTTTAGGATATTATTATGAAATTACGTCAATTCAGAGTTTTTTATATGAACTATTTTTAAAAACGAGGCTGAAAAGTTATCGATTGATATTAGAGCCGTCAATATGGATTAGGCCCGTTGGGCCGGCCTGGCCTAACCCGGGATTTAATAGGGCTGGGCTAAGATTTTTGGAGCTCATTTAAGAAAAGGGCTTTTTAGCCCTGCCTGAATAAGCCTGTTGATTTGTGGGGCTTGAGAAATATAAGTAGGGCCGGCCCGTGGGCCAAATAAAAATAATTTTAAAAATATAATATAATATTAAAATTTAAAATTAAAGAGAGTCCAAACTCAAAATCAATTTAATATTTAACTAACTGAAACCGCATATAAATTGCAGATGAAAATAAAGATATTAAGACAACCTTGCCACAAACTGATTCAGATATGCTTGATGAAAATGATCATGAAGTGTTGGATACGCCATAAATTTCATGATGTGTTAGATACGCCATAAGTTTCATGAATTTTTTTAAGGAGTTTATTTTTAACTTTTTAATATTTTTAAATTATAATTTATAATTTATTTTAATAATTATAAAAAATATATAATTTTAAAAAAAGTGGGCTGGCCCGGCAAGCCTGTAGCCCACGTACTTGTGGGCTGGGCCGATCGTTTTCTGGCCCACACCAAAAATGGGCTAGCCCAGCCTGACCCGTAAAATGTAAAAGCCTGTATGGATTAGCTGGATGGGGTGGGCTAGCCCATATTGACAGTAATTGATATTTCTATTAAAACCTCCCCGTATAATTAAAAAAACATTTTAATTTTTATGATACTAGTAGGTGTGAGTCTATTGTCTCTTCTCCCATCTGAATTTTTTGTATTTTTTATATAAAAGGTTATTGCCACAACACTTATGAGTTATGGATAACATGTCTGCTTGAGTTGTGTGATTGTAGCTAAAAGGTGTGCGATTCATTTTAATTTTTTTTTTTTTAAATTGTTAGCTTACTATTATTAATGTACTATATGTTTGAAAATTATGTTATTGTAAATTACAAAATTAACAATTTAATATATTCAGTTATACATTTAAAATTACATTAAAAAAAAAGTATTATAAATCACAATAACTAATAACTTAAAATATTTTAGGCTACAAGCAAACAACTGGTGGATACATGCCTTGCTTGAGTTGTGTGCTTGTAGCCAAGGGGCGTGGACCCACTTCAGTACTCTTTCCATTTAAATTTTTGAAAATTATGTTTAAAGTATTATAAATTACAATAATTAACAATTTAATATATTCAGTTATATATTTAAAAATTATGTAAAAAATACTATAAATCAATAATTAATAATTTAAAATGTATATTTTTAAAAATTGGTTAACTCTTGAAATGCCAAATAAATTAAAATTATGTGAGTAACATATATATTATTTGAAAATAACATAAAAATTATTATAACACACAGTAATTAACAACTTCTAATATTCAGAAAACATATTAAAATTTTTTACTGTCTTTCCAAATTTAGTTACTTTACATGCCTCCATATTCCTAAATGATTTATTGATTTTCTTTTTAGAGAAACATGTTTGTAGAAACGATTTAAATTATATGCGTTAATGATATAAATAATATTGTATTATTTATGTTATAAAGTCATAAATTTTATCGGGTTAAATTCTTTTAATTTTTTTAAAATTAAATTCATGTATATTTGGCTTGAACAATTAATTTGAACTGTACAATTAAATACATCAATTTTATTGCATTGAAGCTCAAAGTCCATTTTATCTTGACGTCAAAACTCATGTCAAGTGTTGAGTGACTTGATGTCCAGTCAAATTCAAGAGGCCTAAGTCATATGCGATCCCTTAAAGTTGTCCGCATATTTCACTTAGACACCTCAATTTATGCTTGTACCTTTTGAACACTTAAATCTTAACAAGTTTATACCTATTTGGCATAAAATAATAATCAATAAAAAGAAAAATATGCGTGCATCTCAATCGCTTATACATAACAAATGGACCACAAAAATGACGACACGTGGCAATTGAATTAATTTATTAAATAACTCTATTTAGAAATAATTAAAAAGCAATATTAAGAAAACAACGAATTATTTTTTAAATTAACCCACTCCACCCCACCTCACCCACCTTTCTTCTTCTTCTTCTCCATCGTAACTTATTTTCCTGTCCATTAATTTACGTGGTCCGCCAGTAAACCATCACATCCACGCTGCTTCTTCTTCTTCTCCGTTCCCTTTTCAGGCTTCTGCGCCTCCATCCCTTTCTTAATTCTTCTTCATTGAATTTAATCACTTTTACCGGCGCCGATAATATATCATTATTGTCCATCTAAGCTAACCCTTCATTTACATTTCATGCTAATAGCATTAAAACCTTCCACCCATTGTCTTCATCTTCTTTCCACTAGTAATCATTTATCATAATACAAAAAAAAATAATGGATTTTTACGAAAAAATAGTCAATTGCTTCACTGAAATATTATAAATAATAGAGTTTTGCGTAAATAATTGAGATTTTAATTAAATTATCATAGAAAAAGAAGAAAGAAAAAACACGAGAAGAATTGAAGAGGGTTGAGAGAGATGATGAACAGTTACATCTTGCACAAGATTTTTTTTTGTTTATTAATTATTATTATTATATTATCTATTAATTTAAGTGTATAAGTGGAAAACGAAAAGAAAAAATGTAAATTTTTAATGTCTATACGTCCTTAAAGAGTGGAATACACATTTTTGCCGGGTCATCATTTTGTGTCTAATTGAAATCATTTTTGAACATATAAGATGTTCAATAGGTACAAACATAAATTGAGGTGTCTAAGTGAAATATGCGGACAATTTTAAGAAAACGCATATGACTTAAGCCAATTCAAGACCAACAAAATGATGTGGCAACTCTCAATAAAAACAAGGATCAATCAAAAGTCTCCAATAATTTTCAAAATGACATGTTTTGTTCATTCACAAAACAACTTTACCACATATAATTTCGGATAAGATTGATGACTCGTGAAGCAATTAAAATTGAAAAAATTATCTTATTAGACATATATCCATATCATATATACCAATTCTACTAGACTTTTAAGTAATTATGTATCTTACCACTAATTAAGAATTTCTTATCATATAATGTGAAAGATACAGTTAGATACATGTATTTTTGCTACAGATACATTAAAATAGAGAGAGACGAGCTAGATGATATGTATGTATTTGGTTGATTCACATGTATATGGCTGCCAGATACAAAGGATACTAGGAGAGTGGCGAGCGAGATGGGAGAGAGGCAAAAGAGGCGAGTGAGATCTGTCTATATATCTCATATACATGTGAATGCATTTGGATACAATATATCTTGAACAAATTACACTTAATTTTGACCACATATATCCCGAGATACATGTATCTAGACATATATATCTAGATGCACCAAAATTTTATAAATTTCGTAATGTTGCAAATAAAAGTGTAACTAATTAAATAATTAGCTCCAAACTGATAAGATTTCTGTAAGTTTCCCATAACTTAGATTAGTCGAAAAAAGGGATGTTAATTATATTATAGTTGGAATTGATTCAATGGGGTTAATAAAATCCTAGCAACGTTAAAGTGTCTTCTTAAAATTATGGTATAAATTTGGAGGTTATGTTTGTTGTCAAAAATATGTTTAAACAAGTAGTATTAGCCTCCTGCAAGGAAACATCCAGCCCCCTTTTCATCCTCACAAACAAAAAAAAAAAGTGAGTGGCATGTAATGTGCCACAGTGCCACTACCAATGAGCTGGACAATTAAGATATAATTAGAAGTATGGAGTGTGCAATGAATTTGGAAAGTGAGTTTTATTAAGGAATAATCCAGGGTGTTCTCATCAAATTATGTGTTCATTGTTAGTTGTGGTAGGGACCTATAGTAGCTATAGAGGGGGAGAATTAAGAGTAGTAGTTCCTATGAAGAAATGTGGTTGGTTTTGAAGGAATGGATAGTGAAAAAGAATCATGTGAATGCATGTGCATTGAGTTGGAGAACATGCACTCCTAAACCTTAAATGCATAAATAACCACTCTTCCACTTCTATATCTATATAATATTATAAATATAAATATAAATATGATTATACTTCCGTTTCAATTTATTTGACTTACTTTTCTTTTGAGGGGTGTTTGGATGGGCTTAAAAGTTGATCAAACTTACTTTTAAGTCAATTTTTGACTTCTGAAAGTGTTTGGCAATATATAAAATAACTTAAAATAAGTTTAAAAAATGACTTAAAATAAGTTAGGAAGTGTTTGAGAAGGTTAAAAATAACTTAAAATAAGTTAAAAACCAAAAGTAGGTCTTCCTCTACCTTTTATTTTTTGACTTAAAAGTCATTTAAGTTTGATTTTTTTTATTTTCAACTTAAAACCTAATTTTTTAAGCCAATCCAAACGGGCTCTTGTATTCTATTTAAAAAAGATGACCTTTCCTTTTTTTTAGCAACTCTTTAATTTCAAATTTTCATATGACATGTTTAAGACCACAAAATTAAAGGAAATTTTGATGAGTTTGGCATATCTTTAATTTTAGATGACAAGATTCAAAAATCTCGTTTTATTTTTTTAATTTTGTATTAAATTAAGTCAAACAAATTGAAATGGGCAATAAGTAATTTACACTCGTCACATCTTCATCATGGATCATATTATCCCATTTTTCTAGCAGATCATGCGGCCATAATTAATTTTAGGATTAACTGAATTCAATATTTTATACGTAAAATACTGTTTAAATTTTGAAGATAATTTCACAAATATAATGCATTCAGTACATATTAGTACTTCAACAATAAAAACAAACTAAAGCTAGGCTGAACTAATACATTTTTTTCACCCCTCCCTACAACTTCCATCGTTTTGCTTTTTTAGTGATAAAGCATACTTGTCATTTAAGCAATCTCTAGTTTATCGAATCAATTAATTTTAAATTCTGAATTCACCTCTTATTTAAATGTGTAGGATGACATATATATTACTCATAAATTAGTTGGATGATGGCAACTTTGCGGCTCTAAATTAATATTTCATATTATCCTCTATTGGCTAATGACCTACAATTCCTTACTATAAATCAAACACACCATCTCTTGACAACATGATATCTTAGCTACAACTTGTACTTTCTTTTTTCCTCTTGACCATTCAAGTTGGCAAAGGACATTATTTTTTTTATAACACTTTATCACAACACAAACCATCTTTATTATTGCTTATCATGGGTATTATTTCTCACCAACCATTGCTTTCTTCTCTTGAGTTTCTTAACAAATGTGACTTAAGTGATCCTTTGTGGACAAAAGTTTTAGAAAAAAGTGTATACACTAGAAGGAGATCATGTTCATGGCTATGCAAGAAACATAAAGGAGCGCGTATCATGAAGAGAAGGGTACGTGTAGAACGTTCTAGAAGATCGAGTAATGAGGTTGAAAAGAAGGTTAAGATGTTGGAGAAGTTGATTCCAAATTGTGAATCATTATCATCATCAATGGGGTTGGAGAGGATATTTAGAGAGGCAGCTGATTATATTTGGGCTTTAGAAATGAAAGTTAAGGTCATGAAGATGATTGTTAATGTGTTATCAACTCCTGATATTAATTAATTGATTAACTAGGGATGAATCATTAAATCCAAAAAAAAAAGACATTCTATTTTTTATTTTATGATTACTCAATAGAATATTTGATCATCTTCTTGATTAATGTTTCTTTGGGAAAGATTAGATATAGCAAGTGCACTTAGAGGTATGCGGTAAGAGTCCCAATTAGTTGGAGAATGAATTGATGGTCTACTTGTTTGAAATGGACAATCTTTCTCTCATCAGCTAGTTTTCGACCTTTAAGGTTAAATTAAGTTCAAGTATCGTATTTTTACATGTGAAAAATTAGTGATGTCAAGCCAGCTCGGTGTTTGTCGGAGCTTGGTCATTCTCATTATATTATAATTCTCTTTTAATGTGTGAAAAATTGACTTAATTATAATTAATTAAGGAGTAGTATTTTCATTTCACTTATATATGCAATTGACCTTATTTTCTTCTCTTTTCCGTTTTTTTTTGGTATCGATCGATTAAGATAGTTCAATATATTTTTAATATAGTGGTATTGTCCGTTTTAGATCAAGTTCACGCAATTTTCAGATCAAACGCTGGAGACTACAAGTGTTGGGCTTTTAATGGACATCTCTATGGAGCATGTTAGGCACTTTAGGTCATGATGTGTCTGTCTCTTCTACTTTAGCCCAATCTTAATCGTAATTCAACTCCAAATCCAATGAATTCTTTTAGTATATTCTTTTTGTGAATGAAAAAACTCGTGTAGAAATGAGCTTGGGCCTACTGGATTTGGCTGCTGATATTACAACTTCCAAAGTGCAAGAGGAAACTATAAAATTCTATATATGTTTTTATTTTTATTTTATTTGTCATGTAACGAACGAGTTTTAGCTTATATACATAGATAGATATAAGAAAAAGAAATTTATACTATTAGATTACCATAAGATATATCTACATTTACCCTTCATAAAAAGTGACACTTTCATACTTAAAAGTACATAAGATAAGATAAATGGTATGTTATAAAGATTAATACAACAAAACTCTTCACATTATGTAGATAAGTTTAATTATTTATTATTTTCGATGCATCGCAAAATGTCCCATTTATGTCCCAAAGGTGGTTTCTCCCTCTTAACATACCCACTAAACAAACGCAATGTTATAAATTATTTAATGAACGTCCACTATGGTGATAGATATTCCTTAAGCTTGTGATCATTAAGCACAACATTAATTCCCTAGGTAAAGATGCATGTAACGTGCTTAAAAAATATAGAATTATATCATTCTTTTTGATAGAATCAAAAGTAACAAGAAATTAAAAAGTAGTACTAAACAAAGTGAAACAATCAAAAGTAACAAGAAATTAAAAAGTAGTACTAAACAAAGTGAAACGGAAGGACTACTATCGAAGTAGAATTGTAGAAAAGTATACACATGCATAGAGGATCCGAAAATGTCAATGTTAGACCATGAGATTTCCGGTATGAATATATTAGAAATGCGATAAGAGTACCACTAGCTAATTATAACAAAGTAATATAATGCATATACTTATAATTATTTAACTGATCGACTATATATATCCTCTATATACATCCATCATCATCTGTTGTACTCGTGTTTTAGCACCGCGGAAGGCATAAGATCCTGGAGATCAATCCCCTGATCTCCCAGCATTTCGGTATTACTGCAAAAACGCCTTCCTTGAGCAGCAAAAGCAGCATGATCAAGCTGATTATTCATGGCTAAATTAGAACTCGTTAAGTTGTTGAAGGACTGATTGATGTTGAACTGCATTGGCAGAGTGAAGGTTCCAGGTGAAGGGAGTAGTGGATTTATTGGATAGCAGTTAGGACGGGACATCATCATATTCATGGGACTTGGATGAGTATGTTTTCCTTCGTAGGTAGTCACCACTATGCTTGGGTCACTGAAACATCGCTCTACTCTCTTCTTTACATTACATGTTGCATTTGTGCAGCGATAATAGTTCCTGCAACAATAGCACTAGTGTTAGAGTGGCTTAACAACATGGGTAGTCCTAAAGCTAAATTGTAATAAGAGGCCTTAGACTTATGTAAAGATGAAATTCATGCATGTATTTTTATCATACAACTTTTTGTTCTAGCTTTTGGAAGTACCAACATAAATGACTGGCAAATATATACAATATGCCTATTGGATTATCTCCAAATGAAGTATCTTTTGGTTCCCCAATATAGTCAAGCATTTCTTTCTTTTTTCTTTTTCTTTTTTAAAACCTATAGCAGGCAAGGAGCAGCTTACAAGTTACCCACAATTGGAAATATTTATTACAATGAAACAATATTTAATTTGGTCAGAGCTATCGAAGGTTGAATTACGAACGATAAAAAAATATTCACATTAGAGAAGTGGCTAAACACAAATGAAAACCAAAAAAAAGAAAACTCTGTTTAATTGTTTTTTTTAAAATAGCAATAGCCTCAATAACTACAAATTAAAGAAAGAATCAAGCATCATGTGAAGTGTTATGTACAATTCTACATCTAGGCTAGAAGCTCAAGCTAGTCTCACTTGCAAGTATTCAAATAGGAAAATGGAAAAGCAGAAAAAGGGGAAAAGACGTATGAACAAAATAAAACTTCACATTTTCAAATTAGGTACAACTCCACTAAAGATCATAAATATATGACATGATAATTAATAACTACAATATGTTTAAGGATAAACTATTGATGTTAATATAAAAGGCACTCTTTTTCTTTTTCTTTTCCTTTTTGCAACTTGTTTGTTAAAGTACTTATTTTTACAGGGGCCGGCCATCGATCGGTCATGCAAAAATGCTACAAACTAATTATATACTATTGGATAGCCTTTGGAAAACAAAGTTCGATCTCTTCTGCATTATTCAGTATAATAATTGCGAATTTCTTCGCAAGGTAATGATAAAGTTGCATACATATCATCTTCTTCATTAGTCCATTTATATAAAAGCACACTGAATATATTGTTGTTGCTATCAGAGATTTATTGTTAGAATTATAGAGCAAGAGTACCTGGGGAAAGGACTGTTTTTAACAGCTTTTTGTCCGTATTTTCTCCATCTATAACCATCTTCAAGAAAATCAACCTCACTCTTTGTCATAAACGCAAATCTCGGCTCTTTCTGCTTCTTCTGACTAACTGTTTTCTTCGCTTTCAACCTGTCACAAACCCCCCAAAAAAGGGTAAACAACAGTAACTAGTAAATTGACTGATAAAATTGGGGAAAATTGAAGCTTACTGATAAAGTGAAAAGTTCAGATAATCAATCAACTAAGCTACTATTTTTTCACCGCGCGCGCAAAAAAAAAAAAAAGAACTAAAGTGGTAAAAAGTAATGTGAACATACTGTTGTTTAGTCTTTGTGTTTTGTTGCTCATGATTTTCTACTTCTCCATCTGCATCTCCATGTCCTTCAGAGGAAATGGAGGAGCAATTAGGGGTAGATGGCGTATTCAATACGTTACCTGTAGCTACAGTAGTACTACTAATTATTTGGTTCTCAGGCACTACAGATGATGGCTTTACTTCTTCTTCTTCAGATACACAAACTGCAGGACAGTAGTTTTCTTCTTTTGGTAACTCAAAAGCTGAAGCTGATGAATAAAAGTCTTGATGAAAACCCAATAACTCCATGAAACCCAAAGACGATGTGTTTATGTTGTAATCTGAGATTAATGAATGGTTAGTAACTCCAAAATTGTTATTGTCAATGAAATACATTGGGTGATGATCTTCCATTTTAATGTCTTTGTAGCTTTCCATTTTCATTAATGGATAAGAAAATAATTATAAGGAAGAGAGAAGAGAGATGTATATGTAGTTAGACAAAGTTATATATAATAGTGAGAACACAACACACAAACTCAGCGGTGCTGTGCGAGATATGGATTGGGGGATTGTGTGAAAGTGGACACTAACATTGACCCGATTCCGCCGGTCATAAGTCGCCGACTTTATGTATTTTTATTTTTATTTTGCAAATCATGAGTGATATATTAGATAATAAAAATATATACTAAAAATAAAATATTATTATATGATTTGATCAATTGGTCTATTTCCATAAACTAAATTCTTAAGCGTTTACATTGTGCATTCTATTATGTTTATGTATGCTTACTATAATACAAATTTATATAAAATTAAATCACTTATGATTCCGTTGGAATTTTATTAAGGAGTTTAAAACACTTACTAAAATAACTTCAACCTTGTACATATTCGTTAAAGCGAATGAATCACCTTAACCTGTTAATTTTCAAAAAATATCTACTATAAATTATAGGGAAAAATGACAAATATACCTCCGAACTATCGTAAATGGTATGGAGATACCCTCCGTCATATTTTTGGGATATTGATGTCCTAGTCGTCCAAAAACTAGAGCATATATACCCTTTATAATAACAGACACACACGTGTCATAATCTTATTCATCGATCCGACATTTATTATACATCGGATCAACGAATAAAATTGCGCCACGTGTCCCTATTTAGTCTTCTGTTAGAGTAAAGGACATATATGCTCTAGTTATTAGACGACAGGGGCACCAATATCCCAAAAGTATGACGGAGGATATTTCCATACTATTTACGATAGTCCGTAATTTATTTGTTCTTTTTCTCTAAATTATATGTTGTATATATTATTTTTTCACTATATGTGAAAAGAGTTAAAAACGACAATTAAAACATGGGACGAGAGAATTGTTTTTTAACAATATACTTTAATAATTATACTTTAAAATAATTATCACAAATTTAACTATGTTAATTTTTATTTTAGGAAAAATCTAATAAAATGGTACGAAATGGGTGTTTAATGCATGGTGGTCCAAACTACAAGGACCGGCGCAGGAACAGTAGTCGACGCATTCAGACAGTAGTTTTGACCGGTAAACCGGTTACTGTGTGAAAGTGATCTCGTTGATTGCGGCTTGATTTCAGATCCCAATAATTTTTTTCTCCATCTAATTTTATACGCTTTTTTCCACCAAATTCTTTATTTTATTTAATTCATCCCATATATATTTTTAGTACTACTCTTTTCGTACATGTAAATTAGAAAATCATTAATAAGAAGATAATTTACTTAGTTATCACTTTATTTGAAAAAGAATAGGGATGGCAATGGAATGGGACGGGTGAGGAGTGGGGCAGATTTTACCTTATGCGGGGCGGGGCGGGTATGGCTTTATGTGGGTGCGGTCCGGGGCGGGGCGGGGCGGGTTGAAACTTCTTTTAAGAAATGTAAGGTGGATGCAGGGCGGGTGTGAGTTGTGGAAATTACAACTCCCTCTCAATATATACTCGTCACTTTCTTCTACTTTCTTTTGCTTCAAGTTTTTGGTGGAGTTCATTTTACAAAACTTAACATTGTTTTATATAATTATATTTTCATTGATATCAATCATTTATTTAGTTTTCAATGAAATATTCTACAAGATTTCAACTACTCAATTTCACTTAATTAGTTTCTAATATTGAGAACAATATTTATAAGTTAGTCCAGGCTTCTCTCTTTAGTTACTTTTTCATTGCTTTTTTTCAAATATTTTGACACTTAAGCTACACTATAATGAAGCCTTATAATTTTCTTGAAATTGTATTATTTGGTGTTTGACAAAAAATTAATTTAGAAACCAAATAAAACACAAGCTTGACTCACAGATTCACTAACCCCTTCTATTAAACAAGTAAAAAAAATTTATATCCCCAACTACATGATTGAGACAATGATCTCTCTATATGTATATTTGTTGTGTGAAATTCAATTAAGAAAAAAAAAATTATGCAGGGTGGAGCGGAGCGGGTCTATGTGGGGCTGGGCGGATTGAAAACACATTTTTTGCTATGTGGAGCGGAACGGGGCGGGTTAGTATGTTTGCGGATCTATGCGAGTTTGCTACGCAACCGCCCCGTCCTACTCCATTGCCATCCCTAAGAAAGAGCAATGACAAGAGTGACTATAAGTGACCAGAGAATATAATGGACTCTTTTATGATCGATCATAGACAAAATTGAAACTTTAATTTACTCAGTAGGATTTTATATATCTCATTTGTCCTTACATCATCAACGGTGGAATGACTTTAAGTTTGAATATGCCTATTTTGGATTGAGAAGAAAAAAATAAAGTAGACGTTTTAAATTATCTAGGTCGACCACAACGGTTCCAAAAATATGAATAGTTACGTTGGATCTTGTGTAGTAGAATATATTAGTATTAGTAACACTTTTATAAAAGAATAAAGTGTAAAGAGAGGATGAGAGAAGAAATAAATAAAATACATTTGTCTTATTATTGGATACTTTTTTTTTTCTTGTATTCTTACTGAACTTATATTCTTTTTATTTTCTCTCCGCATTAGAGCCTTTGCTAAATTTGAACTGCGTATGACATAGCTCATTCAAGGATGGTGCTTCCAACAAGATTCTCTCCATATTTAAGGCTCAAATTCAAAATATTTGGAAGTAATTTCACTACTACTATATTACAATCCATGTTCGTCTTACTGAATTATTTATTTGTGTACTGAATGTCATTTCACACTAGCTACCTAGCCATTACCAACTAAGAAATTGTCTTGTTTATAAACATTGGATACTTTAATTTGAATATATATACATATATATATATATATATTAATTGCTTGTATTTATTAATGTCATTTCACTCCATGTCAATTGATGAAATTGTCTTGTTCATAAGCTGTCTTTTCTTCTATATTTTTTTTAAAAAAAAATCATTCAAAGATGAGTGGAACCTGTAAATTTTAGTTAAATTTATTCTTTGTTTGAACAGAATCAAAATCATTATCGCTACTGTATTACAACTCATGTTTAGTGTTTGTTTTTTATTTTGTATGTTTTTGTGTGCGTGGGAAAATGAATCAATCAAAAAGTAAAGGTTAGAGCACGTGTGGTTGGTTGCTTGCTTTACTTAAATGATACATTGTATGGTTTTCCACTTTTTAAGAAGCAAAATCTTTGATCGATCGATCGAGGTCCTCTTCTTTTTGTTGGATTACACCTTTTGCTTTTGTCGATCGGTGGAAACCCTACAACAACAGTAAAAAGTTTTAGCTCCTCATCATTTTAAAATTTCTTAAACATCGAAAATTTATGAAACTCTATGATATAAGTTCAGTTTCAATTAGAGTTAGTGAAGAATATATTATTTTAAATCTTGTGATATTTATAAAGAGATAAAGATGTGATTGTACTTTCTTGACAATCAAATAAGTACTACAAAAGGATCCAAGAAATCTTGTTTATATTACATGAAGATCAAATAAATATAATCTCAAGTAGATTCAAATTATTCTATGATGGAGAATGTATATGCTATTAACAATTCTCAAATCATGATTTTTTTGAAAGAAATGAATCGAAGGAGCAACGGATTATATACACTAAATTAATAAAATATTTTTGTTTCTTCATATTTTGACTGTGATTGGTTGCAAACACATCCCTACACCAATTATATGTCACGATTGTCAAACAATACTTTCTTCGTCTCATTTTAACGGTCATTTTTAGTGTTTTTCACGCTTATTAAAAAGATTATGAAGTATTTTATTAAATTATTCCTATTTATTGAATATATTCTTAGAATCATATCAATTGTAATTTTGAACGGATGGAGTACATTATTTAAAAGGTTACCATTAAAGGATGTGGTGCAGTAAATGAGGCTGCTCCTTACTTAACAAGAATTCTTAAATTTTTATAGATATAAAAACCATTGATAAAAATATTTCACTTCCAATGGAGTTCTATGCAATTCAAATTAAATTCACACTAATCAAACTTTAATACCGATATAAAAATAGGTAGGCTATTACAAGACGTTGTTGGGAGTAGGTGAAATCTCTTTAATTCCAGAATACTATTCACTTGTACGTTTTGACTCGATTTTTATCATCAAATTCAAGAAAATTATAATGGAGCCCACTCGTTTTGGATTTTTTGGCAACATCTGTACCCAATTGTTGAATTTATATTAGTAGTAATTTTTCCTTTTAATATGCTTAAAAAGATTGATGCTTTTTTTTATAAATAATATTTTAAATTATGTTTTTTATGAAGTTCAAGAATGAAATGGAGACTTCTAAAATTTGTAATTTAGAACAAGTCACGGAAATAAATTTAAAAAAATTATCACTATATTTTAACAATCACATAAGGAACTTTTTCATTATTCAAAATAATTGAATTGTTCAAAATTTAAAATGGATGTTTAAATTTTTTTTCCAAAATTACATTTATAATTTCACAAAGAACTCTAGTAAAACAAAAAATAGAATTTAAATTATGTCCTTAAATATTTTTCTTAATAAATGTATATTACTTCACCTACTATATTACTTCACCTACTGAATTAATATAAAATAGAAGAAATAACTTTTTAATTTATCCTCCATTTTAGTATATATTTCTGACAATAAAATCTTATAAATTTGCCTAAAATTTGTCTACCGTCAAATTAATTCACAACTCATAATTGACGAATACTGATCAAATGGGACCATAAATTTTATTAGATGTAACACATTTTAAGATTTTTCTCAATTTAATCCTCATATATAATATAGTAGTATAGTAAGTACTCCTATTAAAATTGGGTGAAACGAATTGGGGCACGATACAGGGATCCTCGTCATCTATGACAGCCCACAAATCAATGTGGGCCCACTGGGCCCTACATGTTTAGGACCTTACACGTGTAGCCAAAATTTATGCAAGAATTCAAAAATATTCCACGTGGACTGATTTCACGCGTTTTTATAAATATCAACTTGCCGGGGTGGGGTTGCTTGTAATGCACGTTACCATCTATTTCCTCGAAGGCTATAACATTTTTCCGTCTCATTTTATGTGATATTATTTTACTTAATATTATGTTTAAGATTTTTAATTATCTATAAAACAATTCTTAAATATTTGTATAGTTATAAATTATTTTGAATGATAATAAAAAATAATTGAAATTGAAATTATTCTTAATATAATAAGATGATATTATTTTCAGTACAAACTAATGTTACATAAAATGAGATAGAATTTACTCTATATTTTTGTTAATATTAGTAGTGAAAAATAAATAAAGTAGACAGAAACATGGAGTGGGAGTGCTATTATAGTAGCCAATTTTTTATAGAGTAATGTTTGACCAAAGTTGCTTCAACTATACGTTTGGGAGCCAAAATGGATAATAGTACAAATAATTGGCCGTTAATCTCCTAAAAATATTCAAATGTATAGTAGCATGACACTTATCTTACATGTATGCTATGCACGTTATATTTTTAACTAGCAATTTTAGATTAAAGTCCGAGTCATTTTTTAATATTATCGATAAGAAGGACTTTAACCCTTAAAAAAAAGTGATTGGTTATTATTAAGAAAGAGTGTAACCTTTTAAAAAATTTAATACAAATTCTAAATTAATCGAGCTTTACAAATAGCAAATATCGTAGGTCAGAAGGAAAACAAATGCAAATTTTTATTTTATTTTTTTCAAAAAATAAGGGACAACCTTATCATGTTTTATTCGAGCATATAAGGTCGATGATATATAGCTGCTTCCCATATTCACTTTATTTATTCATTATGCAAATGCCCAGTAAAGTACTCTATTTTTTTAAGACGCTAAATATTACAGTAATATAAAATATATTTTTATTTCTCGTTTAAGTTATATGTTTTATTTTTTGCTCTGATTCATCAGTTTGTATTATAAAATAATCTAAATTTAAAATTTCCAGATTATTTATAATCATATATATAAATATATGATATTAAGTCATGACATTTCTTTTTCGGAAAAGGGTCATATTTGCCCCTGTACTCTTAGAAAAAGGCTATATTTATCCCTCGTCATACTTTTTTGATATATTTGCCCTTACCATCCAACTTTGGGATCATATTTGCCCTTGAACAGTTAAGTCTATTTTTCTATTCTTATTATTCTATGTGGCGCCTACGTGGATATATTTTTATCAATTAAAAGTTACTCTCATTTTAATTATTCTACCGATCCAATATTATAATCATTAACCACTCATGTAATCAATTTAAACCAACTGCTAATACCTATTTCCCTCGCCAGTCGTCACTTTCCTGTAGACAAACATAGGCATCAACACAGAGGGAGCTGGGGTGATTCCGTTTGAATGAAAATTTTTAATTGGTGATTCCATTTGAATCACAAATTAAAATCTTTGATTCAATAAATTTGCAGAATGTTTTTATGCAGCAATGAAATTGTTTGTGGTAGTTTGTCTCGTGTATATAACTTTGATTTTTTTTTCTTCAGAAAATCAGTTAGAGCATTAGGACAGAAAACAATGATTATCAAATGACAAGAGTGTTTATTTCTTTAATTTCTTTCAAAAAGTTAAAATCCATTGAAGAAAAACTAATGTCAACAATACATATCATATGATGCATTTCATCTAGATAACCTTGGTGATGTAAAAGTACATCTATAATGAGATGCAACCCTAGCTCTCTCTGTGTTGATGCCTGTGTTTGTCTACAAGAAAGTGACGACTGGCGAGGGAAATATGGTATTAGCAGTTGGTTTAAATTGATTTCATGAGTGGTTAATGATTATAATATTGGGTCGGTATGATAATTAAATTGAGAGTAATTTTTAATTGTGATAAAAATATATCCACGTAGACGTCATGTAGGATAATAAAAAATAGAAAAATGAGACTTAACTGTTGAAGGGCAAATATGACCCCAAAGTTGGATGTCAAGGGCAAATATATCAAAAAAGTATGACGAGGGATAAATATAGCCTTTTTCTAAGAGTACAGGAGAAAATATGACCCTTTTCCGTTTCTTTTTAAAAAAAATGCTAAGAATTAATAGTTAATTTAAAATTAACTTTTATTATAATCTCCTTCTCTGGCTTCTTAATTCTTAATTTCTCGAAAAAATTAGAGGATACCAAATGCATCTCTTTCAATTTGTTTGCTAGTTCTATTTTTTTTTCTTTGACATTTAGTTTAAACCTACATAAATCTGTTTGTCCATCGATTTTTTTATTTTTTAAAAATGACAAATCCCCCACCCATACTGCACCGCACCATATAGCCTTAAAGCATAACTTAAAATCGACCGTTTCGCATTCGCTCTGCCCCATTCTATATGTGTGGCATGAGGGAACAAAGGCCTAAAATCAAGGCGATTAACAAGGTTGGAATTGTTATAGCGTTAATATATACAATTCTGCCCGTGAACCTTATCATATAATCGTCTTCTTAATTTATTGGGAGTTTATATTATTTTAGTACCCTATTAAAGTATTGAAACTTCTATCAGCAAGGAAAGACCTTCTAGAAAAAGATCACATACTGTACTAGTTGACCAATATTGCTTCGTTTTTAAATTTTAATAATTACCCGACAAAATATATCATACAATATAGAGTGTATCAATCCATTCTTATCCTCATATTAATTATATATCTCTAATTGAATAAAATAATACCCAAAATAAATTTTTAAAAATTCAAGTTTTACCCAAGGAATTTTTCTAAGAAGAATACGTCAAGGATTTAAGATCATGACTATTTCCTACCTTTTCTGAGTCATTCATGTATTCCTTTTCAAAATATTGCAAAAATCATTTAAACTCACTGCTTCATCTCATTTCATATATATATATTTTTTAATTTTGAATGTACACAAGTAGATACTTAAATTTATATAAAATTGAACAAATAAAAACACACAATTCATGTCCTTTATTTTATTTTTCAGGCCGATCGCATCCACTTTTGGAGCCCCTCGCCTTTGAGTACAGCAGCAGCCCAGACATAGACCTAATTAGGGGCCTAAACTCTTGAGTAGATTGCCCATGGAAGGCCCTAGCCCTGTAAGCCCATACCTGTGTAGAGTAGATCGTTCAACACCTGCAGCACAAACCCATTTTGAACCTATTGGTCCTAGTATCATAGGCAACCGAACTGCTGCCCCCTAATTACTAGACCAACCTGCTATAATAATTCCATAAACACCTAGCGAAGATATGGCAAACAAATAAAGTAGTCCTATGTTATTACCCATACATTAAGCACTATGAATCAAATATTTGGGCTTCACTATTATGTGTGGATAGTTGGAGTAGAGCCCAGAACTTCTTTTAATACGGAAAATTAGACAAAATGTCTATTAATTAGATCAAAATTTATCATCCAAAATAATCCAATTCTAATGCTTCTTCCTTCTTCTTCTTCCTTTGTTTTCCTTCTTATTTCCCTATTCTTCCTTCCTCGTTCTTTTTCCATGTTCCATGTTAAAGCTTCTTCAAAGTTCGGATTTAAATTTTAACATGTCGAAAACGTAAATTGTTTCGAGTGAAATATTTCCATCGAGAGGTTCTCTTGTCTAAATTTTTGACAAATTTAGAGGAGGTATGAGTTGGCCATGATTGAAAGACTTCATGTTCAACGATTGTTTCTTTGAAATTTGATTATAAAATTCGACCTGTCATAAATGTAAATTGTTTTGAGTGAAGTATATAAAAAAGACTTGCAATATTGAGAGGGGCTCGTATCCAAAAATTTGGTATGTTTAGAGGAGATCTGAGTTAATCATGATTGAAAGACTCCATGTTTAGCAATTAAAGTTTCTTTGAAACTCAATTTTAAAATTAGACGTGCTGCAAACGTGAATCATTTTGAGTGAAGTATAACAAAAAAACTCAAAACATTCAGAGGAGATGCTCGATTTTAAGATTCAATGTGCCGCAAATGTGAATCATTTTGAGTGAATAATATAGCAAAAGACGTGAAGCATTAAGAGAAGCTCATATTTATAATTTGAGGCTATTTAAAGGAGATATATAAATATTTGTATGAACATCATCGTATATGAGTGTATATACATCTCTAATACATAACTATATCACATTTATACATGATATATATTATTTGTATAATATTGATACATTATATATATATATATATACATATGATGATTCATGGTAACTTTATTTTTGTTGCCCGTACAATTACATAAGAATCTCCTTTTTAAACGCCAGTTTTAAATCAATAAATTCAATCGTTAAACATTTGGTAAATTTCAAATCATCTACTATCAAATATTAAATTTCATCATGTGATGAGTAAAGAAAACACCAAGTTGAATTGTTGAAATATAAGGATTAGATAATGATTCTAGCATAAACCTTGTAAATTTGATGTAACAATTATGAGAATTGTACGTGTCAAATTCATTATCAGTTAATCAATCATTATATGTGCTTGAATGAAGTCCGTGTGCAAACTCAATCGAAACCTTTGGTTTACTTACACCTTTTAACTAGCTTGACTTGGACTTAGGGCAACCTTTACATTATATCAAGAGTCAGTTATGGTTAATGCGTAACACATTCATTGCACAATTTGGGGATAACCATAATCACTTTAATGAGTTTCAACCTAACCCAAAAATATAATGTGTTATATTATCTCCACTTTAGAAATATTCATCATTAAAAATGGATCATTGCCTAAAATGGACAAACTCAACTAACAACACAACAATCAATAATATGATCCTCACAAAGATTCTCACAAAAATCCCAACACAAGATTAAGGACTTCAATACCTTCAGCCAACATTTGCAAAAATTTAATAATTAAGAGGTTTAACACATACCTAAAATAGAAAATAAATCCTCATCCACTTTTCAAGTTACTTTATTGGTGTTACGAAAACGTCACAAGACTTTTACAAAGCTTATATTCTTAGTTCTTAACATTCTAGCTTGATGGTCTAAGATTCGCACAAGTCCTCTTCATAAGACAACCCCTCATTTATTTAGTTCTTCGTGAGACGTGATATGAGAAAGGTTAGGTTTGTACAACCTTAACACAAACACATGTAAGACACAATGCACCATGGACATCTCCAATGGTAGTTTCAACTCATAAGCCACCATATCAAATCTCTTCACAATTTCACAGTGACCAATGAATCGAGGACCTAGCTTAGCTCTCCCTACCAAAATGCACCACACTTTTCATAGGTGAAATTTTCAAAAATAATCAATCGTCCACAATAATTTTCATCTCATAACACTTCTATTGAATTTGACCTATTTTGAGTTGACTCACGATAAAATACACTTTCTCAATAACTTCATGAACCAAGTCATTTAATAATTCTACATTTGTAGGTTTGACCACACCATGTCATTAGTTGGGCTGTTAAAATTTGTTGTGACCACACCATGTGATTTTTCCAAAAATTTACAATCACTATTTGGGTTTTACTAGTGGGCTTGGCCCAATTCAGAGTAGTATACAATTAATGGGCCTTAGCCCGCGAAACCATTTCATAAGTCCGAAATAATTCGGTTTAAGTTCAGAAACAGAACCGAGAAAGTTCTTCCTATATATGCAATCCACAAACTCAAACCCTAATTTTCTCTTTTCATTGTCTCCCTAGGTTTAGGTTTTCCACCGGAAACCTAAATTCAGACTCGCCTGTTCTCCGATTATACTTGATGGGGACCGAGCGGAAGAGGAAGGTGAGCTTGTTTGATGTGGTGGATGACTCGGCCGCGAAGAAGCTCAATGGAGGCTTAAATGGTGGAAACAGCATGACGGCTTCGATCAACAAGTGGAATGGAAAGCCTTACTCACAGAGATTTTATGATATTTTGGAGAAGAGGAAGACTCTTCCGGTTTGGCATCAAAAGGAGGAGTTCTTACAGGCTTTGAAATCTAATCAAACTCTTATCTTGGTCGGTGAAACTGGTAGTGGTAAAACCACTCAGGTCAGAAATTCTAGTGTCTCGAGTCTTAACCTTATTTTTTATTTACTAGTAACTCTTTGCAATTTTATTGGCAACTAATTGGAATTGAGGCTTAGTTATTGTTGGGTGTTTCAGATGTCTCTAGTTTCTAAGAACAATTAATTTGATTTAAAACACAAACTTTTTACCAGGAATGAGAGTATGGCTGCGTCAACTAATATTAGATGTGACATTCATTTTCTAGTAATATGTTACTGGTAGTTTGATACTATTTGTATAATCTATTATAGTGATGTTAATGAGTATTTTGTTCCCTGGCTGGTTGGCTCCTCATAATTTTCTTATAGGATTGAGATGAGTACTAGTACTAGTAATATATATAAAAATTCACATAGTCGATCCAGAACTAGCTCAGGATTGTGTGGTTGGTTGATTTATTGAGTGATTGCTAGACTTTCCTGATGCAAGAAGAAGCTTACTATGCTATAGGTTTGTGCAAAAGTTGGTATTAGGTCTCAATGAGGACCAACTATGTAAATTCTATATTTAGAATTCAAGTATTGTATACATATTCAGTCCGGTCCTTTGTTAGAACTACCAGTAATAACGAACTTCCAAAATAAAGTAACAAAAAAATTGATCTCGTTATTATAAATCAAGATATTGAATATTTCAAATAAATCCTTAAATTCAAAACTCCCTTTATCCAATAAAAACCTAAAATTCCTATTATTAAACCAAACCCCCTACACAATTAGTTACAAACTCATTTTGAGAATTACCATAACTTTGGTATGATTTGGTTTGAGCTACGGATTGATACATCCTCGGAATGAAAATAGAGTGGAAACAAGACTTGATCCAACTATGTTATTAAAATAAAAGAATTTTTGATTCTGCGTCCCTAAGATAGTTGGATCTGCTAACAGATAAAAAGTTGGATTGTTGGTTCTGCCATTATCTATTTGTATAGTGAATTGAACCTTTATAGGATTTATCATACTTGAAACTTCTTTTACTTAGACATCAACCTGGCTATTCCTTTCCATCCCTAGTTCCTCAAATAACGAGGTTCACTTTGACATAAAAGAAGAAAAGAAGTTGGATACTATTTGGGGTTCTTTTGTTAGAGTAGTAGAATAATATTTTCTACGAGTATTAGTAGGGTTTTCTTATTTAAATCAGAAATCCATATCTTCCAACTTCTAAATTCAAGCTTCCATTCCCCGAACTGTTGAAAAACAAAAATCATCTTTTTGATATTTCTTTTAATTAATGATTACTGGAATTTAAATTGCTCTTTTTTGAAATTCTTTTCTTTTTCCTTTTTTTCCCCTTGAAGCAAGATGCATATTAAACTGTGTGTTTGTTCAAAATTAGTCTCTTAGTTTCATCAATTGAAGCAAGATGCTTCTATATTCTGCTCCGCTTCATCAATTACTTGTTCATGTTTATGCTCCCTGATACTTTATCACTCATGATACTCTCTCTCTTTGACTGGAGAGGAGGTTTTTATTGAGCTACTGCTTAAGGGGTTTGCTTGTGTTATACAGATTCCACAGTTTGTTTTGGATGCTGTTGAAGTAGAGACAGCTGATAAGCGCAGGAAATATATGATAGGTTGCACTCAACCTCGGAGGGTGGCTGCGATGTCTGTCTCTCGTCGTGTTGCTGAAGAGATGGATGTTGTAATTGGGGAAGAAGTTGGATATAGCATTCGTTTTGAGGACTGCACTAGTGCTAGAACTGTTTTAAAGTAAGTAGATTCTTACATGATATAATATTTTTAGGACTGGTTGGCCTTGGATAATTTTCACATTTTTCTGGTATTGTATTCCGGAATCATCATGTTTGGACATATAATTGTTACAATTTCCCAGAAGTTGAACTCCCAAATTTGAATAACTCCAATCACTCACAAAGATCCAACATTTTTCAAAGTTGTATTCATGTCCAAGCATAACCCCAATTTCCAAATACTTCCTCTATTTCAATTTGTTTGTCTTCCTTTCCTTTTTAATCCATTTAAAAAAGAATGCTTCTTTTTATTTTTGCAACTTGATTCTAACTTTCCACGTGGCATGTTTAAGACCACAATAGAAGGGTTAGTATGGTACATTCTACCTATCTTTAATTTAAGACCACAAGATGCAAAAATCTTTACTTTCTTTAATTCCATGACAAATGGAGGGAGTACCTTTTTCCAACTTTTTTCATGACACTACTTTCATTCTCTCTCTCCAAATTTTACTTTTTTATGTCCAAACGCCCACTTAGATTCTCTAATAATGTAGCTTGGAAATGTTTCTTCTTTTGCATATTTTGCTTGCCTTGCAAGAAAATTTCTCTACTGCTCTAGTTGCTTATGAATTAGTATTTGGTCCGTCTCTGTGCATGGCAGATACTTAACAGATGGTATGCTTTTAAGAGAAGCAATGGCAGATCCTCTATTGGAACGCTACAAAGTAATTATTCTTGATGAAGCTCATGAAAGAACTTTGGCAACAGATGTCCTGTTTGGGCTTTTGAAGGAGGTGTTGAAAAATAGACCAGACCTAAAGCTAGTTGTTATGAGTGCCACACTTGAAGCAGAGAAGTTTCAGGGTTACTTCTTTGGTGCACCTCTCATGAAAGTTCCTGGAAGGCTCCATCCGGTGGAAATTTTCTACACTCAGGATCCTGAGAGAGACTATCTTGAGGCTGCCATTCGGACTGTTGTGCAGATACACACATGTGAACCTCCTGGTGACATTCTTGTTTTCCTCACCGGAGAAGAGGAGATTGAAGATGCATGTCGCAAAATCACAAAGGAAATTGGTAATATGGGTGATCAAGTAGGCCCTGTTAAACCGGTGCCTCTTTATTCTACACTTCCCCCCGCTATGCAGCAAAAGATATTTGAACCAGCCCCACCACCAGTTGTGGAGGGTGGTCCTCCTGGCAGGAAGATCGTTGTGTCAACCAACATTGCAGAAACATCTTTGACAATAGATGGCATTGTTTATGTCATAGATCCAGGATTTGCTAAGCAAAAGGTTTATAATCCAAGGGTGCGTGTGGAATCTTTGTTGGTGTCTCCTATTTCAAAGGCCAGTGCACACCAGAGATCAGGACGTGCTGGAAGAACACAGCCAGGAAAATGCTTTAGACTTTACACAGAGAAAAGCTTCCATAATGACCTTCAACCCCAGACATATCCAGAAATACTACGGTCAAATTTGGCTAATACAGTTCTAACTCTGAAGAAGCTAGGTATTGATGACCTGGTTCATTTTGATTTTATGGATCCTCCTGCCCCCGAGACGTTGATGAGAGCACTAGAGGTTTTAAATTACTTGGGAGCATTGGATGATGATGGAAACATGACCCGGTTGGGTGAGATAATGAGTGAATTTCCTCTCGACCCTCAGATGGGGAAAATGCTTGTTGTCAGCCCAGAATTCAACTGCTCCAACGAGATCCTCTCAATATCTGCCATGCTATCAGGTACAGTTTCCTGCTAATTTACTTCCATTTTGTTGGTCGTCGTGTCTTGTCTTTGTTCTATGTCGAGAGTTTGTCAGGCTTGGGAATGCTAGTCCGCTTCACCATGCCTTTTTGTTCATGTGCATAGACATTTGTCTATGCATATGATATCACGTGCTAAGCTGCACAACATGTGCATGCAAGTGCATGTGTGTGGGGTTAGTTGCACGTGTCTTCTTAGGATGTCATCAGCAACTGTCTTGTCTGGGTTCCATGCCCCCGGTTGGCATGTGCCATAGATTTCTAAGTAAGTGCTGATGGAGATAGTTTCAGTTTCTCAGTATTCTCTCATGAAGCAAATGGTGTCGTCTCGCCTGTATGCATCTGCTGACCTACAGTGGGCCTCCGCTGTGATAACCAATTTTTTCTCTAGTACCCAATTGCTTTGTCCGGCCTAGGGAGGCTCAAAAAGCTGCGGATGAAGCAAAGAATCGGTTCGGTCACATAGATGGGGATCATTTGACGTTGCTGAATGTGTATCATGCCTACAAACAAAACCGTAAGTATCTGTGTTCAGTTCCTATAATGTATATAGTATCTGCTTAATAAACAAGTTCAGATTTAGAATACTCTTCTAACCCTGATAATGTCTTTTTATGGTAATATTATCTCAGAGGAGGATCCTCAATGGTGTTATGAGAACTTCATCAATCAGAGGGCACTCAAATCAGCTGACAATGTGAGGCAACAACTTTCTCGCATAATGGCCAGGTTCAACCTCAAGTTATGCAGCACAGACTTCAACAGTCGCGAGTACTATGTGAACATAAGAAAGGCTATGTTAGCTGGATATTTCATGCAGGTTGCACACCTAGAGCGTACTGGGCATTATCTAACCGTTAAAGACAATCAAGTAAGCATCCCTACTAATTGGGGAAGTGAACTCATACTAAGAGCTTTTTTGGCCCAACAATGTCATTTATTTCTCACTATTTTATTTTTTCTTCCTTTGTTGTTTTAGGTGGTGCACTTGCATCCTTCAAATTGCCTGGATCACAAGCCAGAATGGGTTATATATAATGAATATGTCTTAACAAGCAGAAATTTCATCCGCACTGTAACTGATATCCGTGGTGAATGGTAAATTTCGTTATTTTTATCTTTCGATATGCCTTGTTAATTATCACTCTTTTTTCTTTAGTATGACTGAGAGGATCTCTCTTCTCACTGTAAAGGAGAAGGGCACTTTTTTTCCCTCCAAATTGTGTGCTGCGTACTACCAAGCAGAATCAGCATTTATACCCTAATCCATTTTTTGAGTCCCAACTTTCAAGACTCCTGCAGAAGTTCCGTTCATTGGACAACTGTTTTCTAAATAGTCCTGATATAATCAGTGAGGAGCACTGTTAATTGGCTGAAACCAGGATGGAACTTCTTTCCAATAGACCTTCTGTTCAAATGTATTTTTGTTTGAACTAAATTTGATCATAGCGTACAAATGACTAATTTTGCCTTGCTATTCTCTTCTTTCTCCTTTTTGTAATTTTTCTCAGGTTGGTTGATATTGCACCACACTACTATGACCTTGCAAACTTTCCACAATGCGAGGCAAAACGAGTGCTTGAGCGGTTATACAAGAAGCGGGAGCGAGAAAAAGATGAAAGCAAGAGCAAAAAATGATTCAATTCTTCATAATTTCAGTTCCTCTAATCACAAACACTCCATGGGAACTCTGCGGTCAGAATTTGTCGTCAGATAGGTTAAAGATTGATGTACCATCTATTATGTACTGTAATAGTTTCTATGGATCCCATCTGAACTATTTAATACCCTGTTTCTTGTTGCTGGAGTAATCTATTTTTTTATGTTCCTCGCGTTCAATGTTCTGAATTATCGAAATAACTTTTTAAGTTCTTTCATCTGTTGAAGAAAATGTATGCAGCCTTTCCGCTGCAGAAACTTAGTTAAGATTAATCAGTAATACGGGATGCGGCTGCGTAACATCTTTAAGAATTTCATGTACAGTTGGTTCTACTTTAAAACAATTTTGTTAAATTTCAACCCAACCCTGCATGTTTTCTTTTTTCTGCTTTGTTATTTACATGTTACTTGTTCACAGAGTATTACATATTTGATAGGCTAACCATTTACGTTGGTAACATTTTATGGGTGCAGAGTAAAATCATAAAGTGGTTCTGTATTTAAGAACAGATTTTGTATTCATCTATTTAGGGATAGTTTGAAAAGATTTGTAATTTTTGTTTTATTAAATAAAAGTAGAGGGGAAAACTGCACTAACAAAAGTAAAACTGGATTCTGTTGTAATTTAGATTACTATTGTGGAGGTCTCATAATTCTTAGGTGGTATTTCCACAATTATTTTGTTGATTAACATTTACACCTCCATGACTTCCTTGGTTAAATGTCATGTTTATGGTTATTTTTTGTGTGCTACTATGCAACACTTTGAATAGAGGGACATTGTACACTTTGAAAGAAGGGAAAGAAAGTAACTTATACTATAGTCTGCTATCGAGTTTTATTCTACAACACCTTATCGACACAAAATTTAAATTGATTTCATCATTCCTAAGTTGTGTTTTAGTTCAATAAGAAGATAATTTTACTAATTCATCTATTTGAAAGCTTTTTGGGAATTTTACAAATGTGAACACTTTCAAAAAGAACTAATTGCAAGGATAATATAAAAAAAGTTTAATTAATGCTTTCTTGATTTAGTAAGATGGACAACTATATTTAGTAATCCGTCTAATATGATAGGGAGGGAGTATATATACACACATTGTGTTTGGATCAGTATGGTTTTGCTCACCCCAAATTTCATTATGGCCTCTATTACTTTGAATAACGTTGCAATTTTCAGATGATCACAACATAGAAGCTCATTCCTTTGGCCTATAAATTCCCACAGTACTTTTCACTTCAAAGAGAGAAACAAACCAAAAGACAATTTCTTCTCGTCATTCTTTTTTAGTGTTGGCTTTAATTTTATTTAAGCTTTGTTATTTCTGCAAAGAACATGTTGAATTCCAGAGGAGTACACCTTTACTCGTAGAATATCCTTAAGAACAACGTTATACACGCCTCAACATTACCTTGATCGTACAAGAATTTTCCAAAACATTGTTTGTGGACATACAGAAAATCAAAACTGTATTAGTTATAGAGTATTGGTCCTAGTAGTAGTTGTGGATCACATTGTGAACAATACTTGATACTTAATAGTATAATCTTTATACCGTTTAAGGCTACATAATATTTAGTGCTTAAAAATTATTAGCCCATTCATAAAACCAATACTACTAATCTCTCTGGAAGGGTGCTTAATTTAGAAATGTAAGACAACAATACTGATGATTATTCGTACAAATCACTGTCATATCAGACATTAAAACAATATTTGTATAGTTCAAACGTTATAACACATAGCTCCATAGATGATCATCACTCAGTTGATTGATCAAGAGTTGCATTGCTTCAGTATTCAAAAACGTATTAGCGTTTAGCTGCTGCATTAAGCCTTTTGTAAAGGTCATCAATCTCCACCTGCAAAAACAACAATGAATATCAAATTTGGTTATGGTCCAACTCATTAAAAAGAGTGAGCTGGGAGCTCATCGATTACCTTGTAACGCTTAAGCAATCTCTCCCTTCTCTTTTTCATTGTTGCTGTTACCAACTCCTTGTCAAACTCAAAAGGTTGAGGTTCCAGAATCACTCCTTTGATGTTCTCGAAACCTCTTAGCTGGTTTTCGTTGAATAAATCACATCATTATTCCAATATTACTCCACACAAGTACCTAAAAAACATAGAAAAAATTTGTATTTTTCTGACCTTGTTCCTTTCTGCAGCAGATTTCAGCTCAAGGAGAACATATTGGTTTAGGTCTTGGAGGGAACAAAGTTCAGTAATTGAACCCTTGTGTCCATTTTTATCAGCCCATTTTTTCGTGTTCCCTTCATGTGGCGCCACGACTGCTACCAGCATGGACTTGAAGCTGTCCCCATATACCCATATCTGTAAGTAAACACAAATTAGACAGACATGCATTTCACTCGAAAACATATAATATTTCCTATGAATCAGCTTACATCTTCAACGATGGGCGCAATACCATAAACCTTTTCCAGATATTCCAATGCAACATATTCTCCTTGTGATAGCTTTATAACATTTTTCTTTCGATCAATGACTTTTACAACTCCATTAGGCATCATTTCTCCGATGTCACCTGGATATGCTCAAAGGTAAATAATGTGAAGACGTATTCCATATATAGTGAAACAACATTCTTAGCATAGACTAAATATAAACTCAACCTGTATGAAACCATCCATCTTTGATAGCCTCTTTTGTCAACTCTGGATTTTTGTAGTATCCAGCAAAAGTGGTCCTCCCTCTCACGCATATCTCTCCCCGGGGAGGGTCTGCTAGGGGATCATATCCCATTTCAGGAACTTCCTCGAGACGAACTTCTGTGAAGACAAATGGTGGACCAACAGTTCCAAGCATGCACATTTCATCTGGATGCCCAATGGTGGCCAAACCACAAGTCTCTGTCAAACCTATAACAGAAAATACTTTGGATTATGAAAAGAGAGTGTAAAATCAAAATGGAAATGGAAACTCCCATAAGTTAACGAAGCAAATCCACATATAGCGTGTCAATTGGTAGAGAACTAAAAGTAGTCAAACTTATCAGAAGGAATAGGTTATAATGTTAGCCATGAACAGCAAACTTAATAATATTCACTATAGCTATAATCTGAATAATTAAAAAAGATAAAATGAAAAGTTCTACTTTAAGAAGTTTCAGTTTCGGAGTGGAAACATAAATTTTAGACATAAGCATGTTTTGCTACTATGCTACGACGTGTTTATTTGAGCATGGATGCTGGTACATAGAACTGAGGTAAGATCTAGAGCTTATTCCTCTGCATCACATTGCTCATTAAACAACTAGACAGTAATAGCTAGACTATTGGTGTATTCACTATCAAGTTATATTAACAAATCAAAGTTTTCTTCTGCTTACCGTAACCTTGTAGGACAAATCCACAGGAGGTAACCCGTAAGAACTCTTCCACCTCACTGCTTAAAGGAGCACCACCAGAGACTATGAGGCGAATCCTGCCACCTAGCCTATTCTTAACCTAAACAACAAGACGAATAAATGAGTCAGGAGACATATAAGCTATCTTTTCCTTGTCCATAACTGAATATACTTCCTGAAAGTTGAATGATCAATGCAGAAAAGAAAAAAGGAAAATATTTCTTTTTTCGGGTAGTTGAAGTTCCTATATATTAAAGTATCCCCCTGGAACATATTAGTAATATGCTACTGCACTTAGAGAAGTTTCTTCAGGGAACAATAAGCATAAATTGTCTCAGGAAAAGTTACAAGAAAGTAAGAACATAATTAGTAAAAGATACAACCTTTCTAAAAGCTAGTAGATCAGCCAGCCGTGAAGCATACTTCTGTTTGTACCCAAGATTCATCCATTTAAGCTTGCTGATGTTTGAGATAAAATCAGAAAAAGATTCCGGATTGTAGAAAAAGAAATGTTGAATACAACAAACAAACAGAATATTACAGGTTATATAGCACATGGAACATGTGCCTCCTGAAGGGATTGAGTTCTTCAAGTGCTTTCAGTACACCTGATAAGCATAATTTGAGACTTGATTACCATAATTCAAATTATTTATGAGTAGCATCTATATAACTCAACAAAAAACTAATATTCTCATACCTTCATGCACTTTTTCATAAACTCGAGGTACTCCAGCCAAAAAGGTTGGCTTCAACTCCATCATGTCTTCTTGTATCTCATTGATATTCTTGAACACAAAAACAACAAGAAGCATCAAAGTCTTAGTAATCATTAAGTTAAAAAACTAAATTAATACCCGAACACAGAATTGAAAGCTCTATGCTACATTCCGACATTCAGTGTCTTGAAATTGGACAGGAATTGTTCTGTGACAAGTGAATGCAGTGCAAGAGCATAAAATTTGTTTGACACGTTTAGTTCCGACACCTTACCCCATGGAAGTAGCCAACAGAAGCACCCCTATGAAAGAAGAATTCTTCAATCATCCGATCAAGTATATGAGCAAGTGGTAGGAAAGATATGTACACATCATCCACTGTCATCTATCAAGAGATAAAACATTAGTCGAAACAATACAAATTTGGCGCTTCTGATGTGAGGATTTGTTGAAATGAAAATATACAAGAATCATAAGGCCAAAAAGGTTGCCAAAACATCTATAAGAGAGCGATGAAACTCAATTTGTTACTGGTTTATATACTAACGATGAGATGACCTGAATTCTAGGAAAAGGATTTCCACTTACCTTGTCTTCAAATTCTTCCATAAAATGATCAACTCCTGTTACAGATGCTGTCATATTTTCATGAGTCAATATTACACCTTTAGGTTCTCCGCTAGTTCCACTAGTATACATGATTGTACATATGTCTAATGGCTGCGGCGGAGAAGGCTCTGATGGATTCTCTTTACCCTGGAAAAACAAAATCTGTTATATATTCTTCAAAATAAACAGCCCCTAAAAGCAAAAGATCACCTTAGGCCATCGGTGCAATAATGCTACTGGAGCATTGCAATGGCAACACTAATTAAATAAAGAAGATACATAGTAAACGAACGAACTAAAGAAACTTTAAGTAAATTACCATGTTGAGAAATTCATTCCAAGAGTATGGCTTGATATCCATAGAAACTGCCTTATCCTTCTCTTCCTGCTGTAGCGAAGTGAAACACACGATCACTGCAACAACAAACAAACTCAATAAACATTGTCAATCTGGTAGCTGCAACCAATAGAGAGGCAGACTTACATTTCAGGCGTTTAGCGTGTGTGCACTCTTCATTTAGAAGCTGCAAAGTAAACATCGACCAAAGATGATCATCATATAACTCAGATATCCAAATCAAGTAAAGGTCAATAGCAATGAAACACAAGAAACAGTTAAGGTGGCTTTAGATGATTCTCACTTCTTTCACTTTCTTATCTTGAACAAAAACGATATCGATCTCAGCATGTTCAATAATAAAATCTACAGCGCCGGATCCTACATCAACAGAGAGAAATGGAAGTTAGAAACAAACAAAATTCCCAGGTATTTAACATGAACAGTAATTTAGTTGTTTTTATTCAGTGAATTGTAATAACCTTAAATTATGAAAACAAGACCAGCATTATTGCTGCTTGCATTTAAACAACATAATATAAGTGGCAGACTACAGAACCATTATTTACCGAGGGTATCATAGAGAGGAACACATATCAAGCTGTGGGCACTGCAAGCCTGAAAAAAAATATTTAAATCGTCTTATCAAATGATACGAATGTATAACTCATTCTAGACAATTTAAACGCACTATGATCACACGCGGTCAAAACCATAGACTAACCTCCATTGCTACTATCCACTGAGGACAATTGGCTCCATAAATTCCAATTCGAGCACCCTATAACACATTCGAATATCATACCTGACATTCTTAAGAAGCTAAAACTGATACAAATGCTAAGTTAGTCTATTGCTTACAGGTTCAATTCCGTGAGCCCGTAATGCAGAACCTGTCTGCAAAGTCTCTTCATAAGCTTCTTTGTAGGTTTTCCAATTATAAGAACCCCACTATTTAAAAACAAACAAACAGGAAGATGGTGAGTAAAGTTAAAGAAATATATTATACTCCACTAACACTAAGGATGACAGAAAACTAGATAAGTAGATAACTTTGTACTTACCTTTCCATCCTTAAAATCACGCCATCCCAGCATTCTGTTTCCTGGATATTTTTCAACAGCTGATCTGTTGATCAAAAAGATAAAGTTTGACGCATACATTCTTTTTCTAGCTGGATATAGATGAAAATAGAAAGATATGAACTTTTAATCAAGATTTTCCTTGCAAGCTGATTCCCTTTTACTTTCTTTTTTTTATTTCAATCCGCGTAACTAAACTAAAAGTAAAAGAATAAAGATCTATGCTTTACTGACATTTGATACAGAAATAATGGAGAAAGCAAACAAGAAAATCATAAAAGTACTTGTCTTTTGTCCATTTCTTTTGTTTTCATTAACGGAAGACATAATTAAGTAAATAAACATGTATGACTGACTCCATAATGGCCTAATGTTTAGAGGTGTTTGAATTCAAGTTTCACCACCACCCATTATGAAATGGAAAAAAGGAGATAATGGTTAACAACACATGTTAGCTATCACTTTTTTCGTGAATTTCATATCCAAACTATCTATTGTTCTCTTTTCCTACCTGAGCTAGTACCGTCTATGTATTGAAACACTCAAAACATGAATTGTTCCTTCTTCCTATCGTCATAGTTCATGTAGGAAGAAGGAACAGTTCTTAGTTGAAATGCATTTTAATACAAACACGATGATAGTTCATGTAGAAAAAGGAAACAACTGATAGTTAAAATATAAAACTCGCGAAAAGATGATGATTCATGTGTTGTTTAAACCATTAACTCGGAAAAAAAAAGAATTTTCACGTTCTTGGCTCATTTAGACGAAATGTTGACACAATTCAACAGTTATCATGTTAAAAAATTCATTCTTTTTCATTGTTTCTTAGTGAAGCTTCAAGAAAAGTTACCTGAAGAGTTGCCAAGCTGTAGACAAATCAGGATCAGCTGATGGAAAACCATTTTTAGCTATTGGATTTCTATAAACAGGACCAATAGATGGCTCTCCATTTTTCCCTTCTTTTCCTTCCTCAACCTTCAAACCAAACTTGCTCATTTTCTCCAATACTTCTCTTACACAATCCAAAAATAAAAACTCAACTCAAACTTTATAACAAACAGCAGCTTAGATGGTCCAAACAGGGTTTATAGTGTATCCACTTTCACTGAAGAAATGGCACAAAATAGACCTTGCATGAGAGGAGTAACGAATCTAATTAATGTTTCAACTACCAAGTTTGGAACAAGAAACCGAATAATTAGTCTTATCAATATTAAAACTCAAATGATTATAACTTAATTTATGTGACTAAACCACAAGCTTAGTTAGCTACATGGTTTAGTTAAACAGGAGGATAAAAAGTGAAGTTGGAATTTTGATGATATCTCAATTTAAATGTCTTTAGTCAACCAAATTTCAAAAACAAAAAATATATTTTTAAATCTTGTAGTCTTATACTTGGTCCAGTAGAATATATAAAAAAAAAAGTTTTTAAAAAGTGACACTTAAATTGATACAGAGGGAATATTATTTTACAAGAGCCATAGAAATCATACCTAATGGACGTAAGTAAATGGTATTTTCTCTTTGTTGCTTGTTTGTAAATTTTGTCACGAACAAGCATTGTGATAAAGTAGTAAATACTCTTTCATCTTTAATTAGAGATTTCAAGTTCGAATTCCTTGAGTACAGAGTCGCCTTTATTAGAGAGCGTATCGGAGAAGTGAAAAAAATAAAAATATCTTGTGGGGTGGTTGGTTGGTTGGCTGCAGGGGAGGAAGCTAATTAAAAGAATGCCGCAAGAAGGATGTGAGAAATGAGAATTAAAGATCACATGAATAACACGGGGGTCATAATAAATGCACCTAAAAGGCTACAACTCTCTTTTACTTTCCCTAGTCTAAGCTTGTGTTTCTAACAATAGAAAGATCAATCCATGTGAATATAGACGAATTCAAAATTTATAAATATACGAATTCAGAATTTATATATATGATGGATACGATATTTAAAATCTTACTGTTATACCTATTGAACTTTTTTAAGTATGGGTTACTATTTGTTGAAATATTAGTAATTTTTTTTATGTAAAAATATACTCTCTTGTATATAAAAATATTGAACTTGTAGCAAACATGTCATATCTACAAGCTTTGGCTAAACTATTAATGGAAATTAGAAACTTGATATAGTGTAATGACGTGTAGAGGCAAATTTATAGCAATTTAAAGTTATATATATATAGTATTATTATAGATTATACATTAGCAATACTAGGTTATAGATTTTCTTTTTAAAAAAATTATTGAGTATTATGCTAGAAAAAGTAAAAATTTCATATAAGAGAAAAGAATATTAGAAGGAGAAATATTGACACATAGAGTACTATATATCTGAGAAAAATAAAATGTATATATTTTACTGGAAAAAAATATTAGAAGACATCAATTATAAAAAAGCTATTAATATCTTTGCACTAAATATAACAATAACGCCTCTATTCAATTTAATTTTAGGCCATCAATGTGTTTGACCCGCTCGTGAATTCGCCTTAAATCCGCCTAACGACGGGAACGGACTTGCACCGTCTATGTCAATTAATTGACTTTGGCGTAGGTAGGTGTGAAGAAGATGGGAACAGCCAAGATTTTTGAGACACCTTTAATTATTTGGTCTTTGAATAGTATATATTGAAAGTGCACTGTATACATGCAGGGCCGGATTTAGAGGGTAGCGATGAGTTCATTTGAACCTTTTCGATAAAAAATTATACGATATATATAATTTTGTATATAGAGATGTTGAACCTCCTAAACATAATATTAGAGTTTGTCTGCATGGTGGTTGAGGGTATTTGAATTTCAAGCACTATATTTTTATTTTTAAAATTTTATAGTGAAAATTTTGAGTCCGCTACGATGTACGTGGATATATATGTATTAATGAAGGGTACGTTGATAAACAGAGAGGTAGTTGATCCGTATAGAGATATTTAGGGATATTATTGCTGCTGCAGTACTGCTATCTTGGTAATTAGTATAGTATCATTTTATATGATATTATTTTGTTTGTTTTATTTTAAAAAGAATAATTTGTTTTGATATTTTTTTAAATTGAATTTTACATGTAATGATAGTTTTTATAATTATAGAAATATCATTACACATATTAAATGACATGTTCTTAGTGTACATTAACTAGAATTGAATAGCAGTAGGTGTACTAGATGCTTGATAGGTTTGTACCCTTGGTCCCCTCTTTTCTTCACATTTACTTCTTCTTGAATGATCCATTTTGCTAATTGTTATCGTTTCAAAAATATTTATATGTAATTTAGATAAATATTATGGGGATGAGTAGTGGCAGAGCCACATATACTTGAAAGGCATCAATTGATATTCTTTTGTTAAGAAATTATTTTCCAAAAAAGATTGACTAATCAAACATGAAAAGGTTGAAAAATACCAAACACACCTTAAATCTTCATCCTTTTTTCTTGTCATATCACTTCTTGATATTAATATCATTTTGACAATTATATCAATTCGTGTTTTACAAGTAACTTAGAAAGAAATTCATAACAAAGAAAAGAAAAAAGTGTTCAGAAATTGAAAACTTTGGGTATTTATTGTTTTTCACATTAATATTGGTTTAACAAAGCAACAATCTTTTTCAATCATATAACGTACCCATTCTTGCACGGCATTCAGCTCTACGCGTTATACAAATCCGGACATAATCAATTTTTTAAAACTGATTAAAAAAGAAAAATATGTCAAATAAGCACAAACATTTAAGAAAAGTTGGAAAGAGTAGCTGTAGCAGTATAAATGAGTATGCAGTTGAAATCTTTAACTAACTAATTTATTGTGATGATAATGAATACTCCCTCCGTCCACAATTTTTTGGCAGGTATACTAAAAATAGATGTCCAAGATTAATTGTCAATTTAAACAATCAAGAAATAATTAGTCATTTTTTTCCAATTCTGCCCTTAATGATAGTGTAGTTCAATTGAAAAGTTATGTGGACTTTTGATATTCTTTGTAGACACGTAATTTTTTACCGAACTTAAATTTTACACCATTTTTAGTGGTTAAATGTTTATTATAAATTTAAATTAAATATTTTATTTTTATTAGGTTTATTTTAAAATATTTGAAAACTACAAAAATTTAAATCACATTTTAAGCTAAGTTTTCTTTTTTTCAATTGTTTTAAAAAAGTAATGAAAATGAACATATATATATATGTTTTCTTCTATTATTAGGTTTAATGAATAATCGTATATTACTTCTTTTTTTATTATAACTTTAGATTAGATTTTGTTTTCATATTAATTTAGAGTAGTTGACTAATATTTTTATAATTATTTCTACATATTTAATTAATTAATTTATTTTATTTTATTTTTAAAATAATAATTTACCTATCAACACCCATTTACCCACTACTCCTCCCACTCAACCCCACTACCCCACAACACCCCTATACACACACGACACTACACACACCCACACTCCACTATATACTACTATATTATACACACTACAATATACATGTTCCATATAGATAGACGGAGAGGAAAAGAAAAACAAAAAAACAAAAATCTGCACAAATACACAACACACGCAGGCAACAAAAAAGGACACAGCACACACAAACAAAAACATACAAAAATCAGCACTACACCTCACGGAAGAAAATAAAACAACAACTTTGTGTGTGTTCTATCGAGTTTCGGTCAAGATTTTGCGGTATTTATTTTCTTTATTTAAGGTTCAACTTTTTCTTGTCTCTTTAATTTATTTATGGCATTTGATTTAATTTTATGACAAGTTTTCTTATATTTTGTTTTATTCATGAATTTGATTGAAATGATTAATTTGTTAGTTGTTATATCTCTATTTCATGAATGAAGATAGCATTAGTCAATGATTATTATTATTATTATTAATTTATTTTTATTTGTTACTTGTGATCTCTTAAAAATGAAAGGGTCATAACATTGTTCTTGTCTTGATTTAGATAATAATTATAAAGTAGGTACAGCTAGGCTAAAAAACAAATAAATAAATAAATTATTGTTATTTTATTTTAACAAACAAAAAATAAGATTTATTTTTAACAATATGATATTGTTTTGTTTAAGTAGAAAGTATATACTTAAATGTTGATGTTAATTTTAAGAGTAATAAAATATTAAAATATAAAATAAAAAGTATGAATATGATCCAAAATTTTATCCTAGAATTTTAGTATTTTATTTTATTTGATTTTTCTTTATATAGACTAAGTATTTTCTTTTAACGTTAGACAATTTTTTAGGTACGTTAAAAATATTTGTTTCGATTAAGAATGCGGTTGCACATCTTTTTTGAGACATTAAAAAAATCAAGGATGCGGTGACGCACCTTGTCCAATAATATAATTAAATTTTATAAATTTAAAGTAGAGATTTATAAAAAAATTAAAATAAGGTTATTAAGTGCAATGCAAAGAAGACAGTTATGTCTCTAATCGTGAAGACCAAGAATGCGGTTACGCATCTAGGTCGAGACCAAATAAAAGTTCAACAATAAAAATCGCGAGTGAAAAGTGGCCTATAAACATATATCCAAAAAATAATCATAATTTAAGTATAAGTCAATAAAAGCGACCGTGCTAGAACCACGAGACTCGAGGGATGCCTAATACCTTCTCCTCGGTCAACAGAATTCCTTACCTGATTTTCTGGTTCGCAGACCAAACAAAGAGTCATTTCCTTTTGATTAGGGATTAAACAAAAAGGTGACTTGGAACACCATAACTCAATTTCAAGTGGCGACTCTGAAATAATAAATAATTCCTTCAATCAATAACGTGACTTTAATAGGAAAAACCCTTACGCCGCTGTGCGCAAAAAGGGGTGTGACATTCTTGGTATAGTAGGGTTATATTAATCAAATTACACCTTGTATTAAATTTTCCTTGAGGGGTGTGCATGACCTTACCTTGACAAACAATTGTGGACCGAGGGAGTATATCCAAGTTTTCATTAATTGTGAGCCACCAAGAGAATTGATGATACCTAACAAGTCTATCCAAGATTTAACTTGTATGGGCACCTATCGACTAATTCTATTGCCTGTGGATTTAACAACCACCGCAAGTTAATAGAAATCATGTCACGTAAAAAATGAGAAATTTAATTTTGTTGTTTGATATTGCTATAAAAAATAAAGGTATTTTAGGCAAATAGGTTGGAATTTTAGATCCGAAGGTAAGCGAAACGTATTTTTGTACCAAATTAAGATATTTTATATGCATGGTAGTAAAATATGTCTAATTATGTAATTTCTCCTAAAAAGATCTCTTCATCAAATATCGATGCAACAGCAAAGCAGTTTGATTCCATAACCAAGCAAAAGGAGTGAACAAACAACCTAAATGTCCACACTGACGACAATTGTTTAAGGTCCAAGAGATAAATTTCAACAATCTATACAAAAGAAACAGAAACTAATGTTGAAGACTATCAAGTGAATAAAAGATAAACAGAAGCACAAACGACTACAGCATCATCACATAACTATTTCCTCTTACTGGAGGAAACCCATGGTTAAATCAGTTTCCAAAGTCATTTTGAACCTTGAGGTCCACGAAAAGTTGTCTGAAGCTTAAACTATTAGACCATCCGAAAACATGTACTATTCCAACAAAGCTAACTAGACAGGACATATACACATTTGGCGTCATAGCCAAATGGTTGACAAAACACCTACCCAACTACGATACTAGTTTTGATTAAATAGCAGTAACCCATGCTTCAACAGAAATCATCAACAGTGACAAACTGGCTGGCAGCATTTACAGAGGTTTACTAGCAAGACTGACAAATTCAGTATGTGCCTTCTTTGTTCCTGCTTGAATGCCCATTAACTTAGACCTTAAACCATCAATTTCACGGTCCTTAGCCTCCTTCCTCGAAGTAGCCACGGACAGTTTATCCTGTAATTCTGCAATTTGTTTATTGATCTCTTTAATCTCTCCATCAAAACGTTCTTTGTCCATATTATGCGTGATGATCTGGCTATCAATATCTGCAACCTGACTTTCAAGCTTTTCCTGCTTATCTTTCATCGACAGTAACTCAGTCAGACGATCTCGTACAACTTGCACATTAAATCCATGGGTTTCCAAGTCGGTGAGAGTCTCCATGATTTCCTCAAAGGTGCTTCTAGGATCGTCATAGTGCAGTCTAGAAGTCCTCTCTACTATGCTTAAAAAAGTTACCATATAACCTATAGCTTGTCCTTCACGGGAGCTCTCTTTAGAGTGTTCCAATGGAGTGAAATGTGGCTTCTGAGGAATCCTCCTAAATATATCCATGGCTTCAATAGTTGACCAAAGTAGTGTATTTTTCACAAAAGGCAAGCTCTGTGTTTCAATTTGGGTTGCTGGAGTCCCATTGACAGGAGTTTGCATGGGCATGTCTTGTTTCTCCCTCATCTCAGCACATCGCTTCGGGCTACATGCAGGTGAAACTCCTGGAGGAGAAAAATATCATCAAAAAACAGCCAGAACAGGAAGCAACTAATGAAAGGTCAGTAGCTTACTCAATCCATCAATAGAAGTCGGAGCCTGTATTTCTTCAAACCACTTTGCAAGGGGTTGATCATCAAATCCATTGAAGGGTATTTCAGCAAGAACTTCCTCACCATCGGCTGCCCTGTTTGATTCAGCAGGTTTCACTCCAGAAGAGTCGACAGAACCTACAGAAGGCCAATGGGAGGTTTTGAAAAATGAGAAAAAGGCTGAGAAACTTAACAAAGAGAAGTGCAGCATATAAGTTGTTGCTCTTTGTTGCATCATATGAACTGTGTTCTAAACAGTCTGCATACAGCATTCAAAATCATGCACCAAATTGCCATCATCATCCCCCCAAACTGTGACAACTACTACAGAAGCCATTACTCACCTTGAGCTTGAGATTCAATATTTACACTTTTTTGCTGTCGTTTTTCCCTCTTCACATAATGCTTTCCATGCTGCTGGGACGAAGACCGAACTGCTTTCTCATTTGACATTTTTGTTTGAGTTATCTTCTTCGTCCTGCCTCTTTTTCTGCTGTGCCCCAATTGAACCTCAAGTTGCTCCTTACCAACTTCATTTTCCATAATTGCAAGCTCGACATAACCTGAACTCTCATCTTTTGAATGATCTCCACTTGGTTCCATATCTACAAAAATAGAGCAGAAGACTTTCATGAGAAAACTGAAAATCAAATTCCACATCCAATTGAAAACCCAAGGAATGTACACAAATACCTGCTGGGGTTATTAAAGGTAGTTTCCTAGCTGGTCGTCCCCTTCTCCTTTTCTGACTACTGCCCACTCCATCACCTAAGCATTTGGTATCCTAGAGAAAAGACAAAATCAGAACTACAAAGAGATTTGAAAAAACCAATTAAAGATGATAAAGTTAGAACTACCAAAGCACACAACAACAAAGAGAATAGCTTGAGGGATATTATAGCCTTTGAATCTCTGCTTACCTGTACATCATCTATAGCAGCATCAATCTGCTTCTGATCTCCAATAGACTCCAAAGATTCATTATTAATCAGACGAGATCTTTTAGCCTTCGAGCTCCTAACCTTAGTACACTCCAACCCTATGATGACAGGAACATCAGTTTCTTTACGTGTAGAGCGTTTTTGAGTAACTTCAGCAGCATTTTCTATTGCAATACCCTTGTTACCTGTTGAGCAGCTCTAGAATTGTATTTAGATTTCAAAAGTACAATCAAGGTACCAAGGAAACAAATAATACCTCTTGAAGGAGATTTTAGGCCTCGCAACTTCTCAAGTGCCCCACTCTTTTTTACACCAAGTTCCTGACATCTCTTTCTCTGCAAAAATTTGGATGTGTGCACTAAGAATTTTTTCTTGTCTTTTTTTGGAGAAGCTAGATGAATGTACTGAGTAGGAACTCTCTGATTGACACAATTGGAAGAAACATATTGTAAATAAAGAACTTTCTTTGACCTTTCACAACCCAATAAGTGGTGAACCCAAGCCAAACCTCACAAGGAGCAGCTCCGCTTGAAGGCAAAGCTTTTTGGCTCCCCAAAATGCACAAATTGGTCAGGCTCAAGCGAAATTTTCAAAGAGAGCACAAGTCACAACTAAAACAAGAACCCAAGAGGTAAAGTCTGAAGAGAGCAATCTAAAAAATCAACAAGAAGCAAATACTCATTTGCAATTCCTCATTTGCCTGTAACTATTGAAAAGGATGAACAAAGGGAAAATAGGGGGAGCAAGAAGCAATAACTTCAGCTCACACCAAATTCATTGGATTTATAGACCCTCCAGTAAGAGAGAGTAAAGCCATAGAAATCACCCTGCAGAAGAAACCTTCTGCTAGGTATATAATTATGTTTGGAGTCTAGGAACCTTTGATCTAGATTAGAAGATGGAGACTGCAGGTAGTTAAGTACCCTTCAAATGGATGGAGGATAGATGGAAGGGATGAAGAGAATTAAAAATAATAAAACGGAACAAACAAACCTTAAGAAGCAGCTCAACTTTCATCATTGCAGTAGGCTGAAAACAATCAATTAGGTGAGTTCAAAGTAAATGTTGAGAGTTATTGGCCTTAGACTGGTCAACTGACTTATTCTTTTAGATAGTTGGAAGCAAAATAGTAAGCTTATGTACTACTATTAGAGTAGTTAAACCAGTATGCTAATATAGTCCAGGTAAGAAAGGAAACGCAAAAAAAATAGATAAGCTGAGCACATTGAACATTCATGTTCCCGAGATTGGCTTGTCGGTTTGTTGGGGGTATCTCCAGCTTGAAGGGTTATGAGCAAAGCCAGACCCAATTAGCTCACAAGTGGTCAGACTAACTTGCACCTTGCTTCAAATAGAGTATTGGTACAAACAGGTCAGTTGAGACACGATTCATCATCTGCCACGCTACTACCAAAACGGCATATAAGTTTATGCTTCAATGCTGAAGTGAATACTACGAGAAACATTTTCGCAAACAATAAACAGTTCATTTAACACAATATTATAAGAGATGATGTTGCACAGGACACAACTAGCTTTACTTTGTCCTTCTAGCAACACCTCACATTCCTTTCATTATCAATTACAAGACCTCAAACCAGAGAGGTGGCTAATGGAGAAACAGATTCCTCCCCATAGTCGGAAGGTATTTTTATTGATCAAAAGCGCAAAAAAGTGACAAGTTTCATGGAGAGTGAAGCACAATGCAGAAATGAAGAGCACACTTCTTTGAATTAAGTGCACCATTATTGGACAATGAAAAGATACCCTACACATACGAATTTGTTTAGTACTCCCTCCGTCCCAATTTATGTGGCACCATTTAATTAAGCACAAAGTTTTTATTTAAGAAATAAGAGAAGATTTAGTTAATTGGTATAGTGTTAAGTGGGATCCAATAAGGATAAAATGGGGATGATGTCATTAAATAGTTGTCACATAAGGAAAGGTGACATTCATTTTGGGATGAACTAAAAAGGAAAGGGTGCCACATTAATTGAGACAAGAGAGGACCATATTAAGAAAATTTCAAATAAAATAACTAATTTTAGCATTCAATATACAATAATGCTGATTATCAATCAAACTTGTCAAAGTTGACATTAAAAAAAAAAACATCATTATTTGAAGAGCATGGCTTCGCCCATGAAACACACCAACACACTTCGCATCGCTTAATTTCTTTAAGAAACAAGGTGATGGTTTTTAATAGCACTGATCTCCACACACAATATGCAAGAAAAGATTTGGCAGCGAAAAATAACTTACAGTTCTGTTCTGCCAAGAGCGGTTATGGGGTTGCTCATCTCCAGCTAAAGGTGCTGATATCTTCATTTCAGCATATTCAGATTTTGGGCTGGACTGACTGAAGGGACTCTTTGTACGGGGTTTTTTAGAAGGCTTTGAACTAAGAGTACATGCTTCAAGTGACATGTCTTTGGGCAGCTCTGGGGGCTGTGGAGATGCCGCATCACAATTGGGACGCGCATTTTGCAATGTCTCCTCTGGTGCAACCTCATCAGTTGAATGTGGCTCATTAAGATCCTCTATAAACTTAATAGAATGTCGTGTTTTTTCCTCTGAGATCTCATTCATAATGCTTGATCGGCCAAGTGGAACATCCTTTTTTGGAATACTAGTGTCAGTGCAGTTATTGCTTCCGTTAGTTTGACAATCTGGAGGAATTGGAATGTCCTGAAAGTATATTTGGGTAAGCTTTAGCAATAGTAAAGTAGATAATACTGAAGGGCCTGTCAAACAACACTGTACTTCAGCTTTGACCACACTAACAATGTAGGTCAAAGATCTTGAATCAGAAAGTCAACACAAACCTCACTCTAACTATTTAGCTTAATTGATACCATGTACTTTGCTTACACAGTATAAAGTCTGATCAATTGAGAGCATTATCACATAAACAATTCTTAGCTCAAGTTATATTCACAATCAGATACATAATTAAGAAACTGAAATAACTCAACAATGAATTAGACAAGGAAACCACATAACAACTTATAAAGCAAATGCACACGTACGTAAATTTTGAGGAATACCTAATGACAGTAGAAGAAGATCATTATTTGTCTTTTGTTATACATATACTTTTTCAGAGGAAAAATTAAGCAAATTTGTATATCTTGCTCAAAGTCAAGGCAAATCTGATGGCCACATCCTGAAACAGGGAATAGCTTGATAGGCACGATGCCAACTCCCAATGTAATAACAAAGAAAGGATTAAACCTTTCACAACTTAGGAATAAAGAACATCTCTTCAGAGTGTCATATGTCAAATACAGATGCATGGACTGCTTTCATATTTCAACTTAAATGAACACATTTCACCTGGATTGGTGTGGTTTGTTACTTGGGGAAGAGGGGAGGTGGCTGCAAACTAAAACTGGTGCTTTGCTATTTACAACCTACAGCAGCAGTAGGATTATATAAGGCCAGCAATAAAACCACTTCCACCATTATTATTATTATTTTGATACAAGTAAAACCACCACCACCACTATGACCACCAGGAAAGAAAGAACAAAGTAGTAGTCTGATTCCATAAAAGTAACAAGACCTGAAAATCAAAGGAATTCAAATGGACCATACCCGAGAGGTAGTAAACCATTGCCCATCTTTCCAATCCATATGAGGTCTCAAATCAGAGTCATTCAACTCCTTCTCCATGTTTGTGTGCTTAAAAAAGACAATATACCTACTATCAGCAAGCTCTCTAGTGATAACACCACTCCACCAGGCAAGATCATAAAATGCATCCACTTTTTCCAGCAAATTGAATTTCTTCCTTTTGATATGTGGTGGTAAAGGACGGATATGGAAGGAATCAACTGTTACTTTGTCAATAGATGCTTTTTTGTCGATTGTCCGATACCTCTCCACCAAAAAAGAGCCATTTTCTAAATGTTCAAGGACTTTGGATGGAAACCAAGCATCACGGCGGTCATCTCTATCGAACGATACTTCCACATTCTTTCCAACACTAAACATCAATGAGTCTGTTCTCTTTCGACAATTAGACATGACAAGATAAGAGGACAATTATAGAAATCAAGAATTCACCCGGAAAACAACCTTACACAAGAAAAGCTAAGAGCTTTAAGTAGAAATGAAAACAATGCGGAAAAAATAAAAGATGAAACAGAGGGTGTTTGGTTTAATTGAATGTTTGGCATGATCAAAGATGTTTTGCTGGAAAATGAATGCCTAAATGAAATCATTTTACTACCTTGAAATGTGAAACCTATTTCTCTCTAAATAAAGAGAAACTTACCTTATTACTCTAACACAAAAGTGTTACCAAAACACAATATATTCCCCTATAAATACCCCATTTTTCTACCCCACTCACCAGAAATACATGCAAGAAAAAATTATCTGTACCCACAACACCCAAAGACAACAAATTGCTGAACCCTAGTAGAAAAAAACATACTGAAATGAAGAAACACACAAAAGAGACGGATACGAAATGATAATACCTGCTTCCCGGGTAAGACCCAATTCCCTTTGACCCATTGTTTATGAAGTCTCAACTCGGAAACCCCAAATTCAAGTACGTCCGGTGGGTTACTGAAAGTCACCTGGTACCTAAAATCGTCAAGAACCTTTGTAATAACACCAGTCCACCAACCGTCTTTGTAAGACGCATCAACAACGTCGTGTAACTCAAAACTCTCAACAATTTCAAGCGGAGGCACCGGTCGAACAAAAGAAACATTCACCAACTCCCTCAACGGTTTGGACCCAATTTCATCAGCAAGTATACTCCGGTACTCAACTAAAACTTTCTTCTTGTTTGAACCGTAATTAAGGATTGTTCCGTCAAACCAAACTCCCTTAAACCCTTCTTCGTCGGAAGTAACTTCAACGGTAGAGCCCTTAGTGAGATATTCCTGCTGCTGCTGTCTAGTTCTTGTACCACCACGCATATTGTATTTTAGGGCTTTTGTCAAAATCCGAAAGGGAATTCAAGCCCTAACATGTTTAATTCCCAATTTCCCCTTTTCTTTTTCCATTTTTGACGTCATATTTTTTTCTGAAATTTTAACAGTTGGCGCCCAAGGCGGGAAGGAACAAACAATCTGCCGATATTTCCTATGATCTTTTGCCTTATATAAGAAACTCGTTCGGTCAGTTTTATTTTTCATGTTTTATTAATTAGAAGATGGTAATTTGAATTAGTAGAAATGACAAGTAAAATGGATCGAAGGGAGTAATTGGTAAACACTCTATAAATTTTACTTTTGCTTACTTTATTTTTAAAAAATTAAGAGATTAATTATGATTATTTTTTTTATGCATTTATTACTATATTTAATTTTATCTTTTTTTAAGAGATATGTCAAGCTAGACATAAAGGAGTAAAAATAAATAGATAACATAGTTGATAAGTTTGACGATATTACTAAAATCTTTTTCCTTATGAAAATAATGATTGAGAGGTTGCTTCGGTGTGATGATGATAAATAGTTGATACGTATAAAATGTTAAGAATTTTAATTTTGTAAATATGTAGTTTATGTATTTTGATAAGAGTAATTAGTGCTTTGATGATCCTTTTGGCCATAATTTGACCATAATGGCTCAAATATATGTTCACACTATAAACTGATTTATTTTTTGATAACTATATCCTTCTTTGTCAAAGTTATATTTTTCTTATTAATTTATTCATTAATTATGCTTCAATAAATGAGAAAGTTTTCCAATACATAGTAAATTGACTAAATTTTAAATTTCTCTAACTTCCATACATACATGGCTTTTAATTTCTTTTAGAAATATTGTAAAATGGTCAAAGGCCAATACATATGTAGTTTTTTTTTTCTTCCTTAATTTTGTGATAAAAAATCTATAAAGAATACAAAATTTAAATTGATAATTATAATACAAAATTTAAAATTTAGAATATAAAATTTAAAATTTACATTACAAAATAAACTTACTCATAAAATTAAATTCAAAATAATTTTAACTCAAACTCATCTTCTTGTAAAGTCTATC
>NW_006239030.1:550071-550704 GCF_000226075.1 Solanum tuberosum | reverse complement strand
AAAAAAAAATCAATTGTGAGAAGTATCAAATATATTATTGAACTTTATGAGATGGATCATATATCCCTATATGAGTTTTGTTTTAATAAAAAATTAAAACAAATAGATTCTGAAAAATCGATATTTTCACTTCCATCAAGCGAAACAGTTATCTGAACTATTTGTGTAACAATAGATATATGTGAACCACTTTATTTAACAAAAGTATATCAAATTTAGATCATAAAGTTATAATAATGATAATAATAATAATAATAATCCAACATAATTTGCACAATATTTTTATAAAGATAAAAAAATATGTTAGAAATCGACACATCATAAAAAAATTATTTTAAATTAATTTATATTTAAATATTATTTAAAATTATTTCAATAACGACATTTAAAAATTCAATACACTTTAGACATGGTAGATATCAATACATTATAAAAATGATAAGAATCATATATTTCATATATATTGATCCTAGTTATATAATTAATAGAAATCTCAGAGAATCATGTACCAGTGTTGTAGTTTCGCACCCATGTGTTATGCCTATTTGATAACTTGAACATGATTACTTATATTTATTAAGTATTAATATAACCTCTAATTAAGTAATTTTATAATTGATATATTTAAATAAA
>NW_006239030.1:503258-549159 GCF_000226075.1 Solanum tuberosum | reverse complement strand
GTACTTTAATTTTTTATTCATGGTTAAAATTAGTGAAATAATTCTACCAATTTCTATATATGTTAATTCTTGTTTGGAATGATTATAATATAAAAAATTAACGTGTTATTAAAAGTTACAAAAGTCTTTCGTCAGTTATTTTTTTTATAAATATCTAACTTCCAAAATTACATTATTTTTTCTCTTGAAAAACATCCATTATATAGAAGAATCTATTTAGTTGATTATATTTAAAGAAAAATTTAATTATAATTTTTTGAATCTACGCTTAATTACTATGTTTTACTAAATTTGTATTACAAAATAATTAAGTATAATCTTAAGTAGATAAGGTAGTCATTTATAGTTATTATTAATGAGAAATTTAATTGTCTTCTTCAATAAAGAGATTTATTTTAAGCAAAAAAAATAATTTTTCAAAGGTATGCATTGGTTGTGTACATAATTGAGTTCGGGAAGGGGTAGAGTAAGGAGTGTAGGTTATATATATATATATATATATGTAGAACATAATTTGTATGATATAGTAATGAAAACAATATTAATGTATAAAAAATGAAACCTACAATTTTTTTAATTAACTGAACAATATTTTAAAAAATAAAAAATCGAATGAACTATACACACATAAATATACACAAAAACACTTTTATTTCCCTTGGTAGCCAAAAAATTATGTATTTTATTAGTTCAAGGAGTTTGGGAAATAGAAAAAAGCTACTTTTGTTTTGGAGGGAAAAGTATGATGGAATAAATGCAAAAATTGAAATAAGGATATTATAGTCTTTTTGCCTTCCTGGCCAAATTCTGGCCAATTTTTTCTGGCCATTTAGCATTACCTTTTTCTAAAGTTGTTTTCCCTGTAAAAGAATTTAAGAACTCACTTTTGTGTGTGTGGTGGTAAATAACTGATAAATTTTAGATGTTGACAATTAATTTTATAAATAAATAGTATTATATTTTGATGAGAATAACTAGTGTTTTGGTGATATATTTTATAATTTATTTCCTTGCAAAAGAAAAGATTTAAATTTCTCTTTTGTGTGTCACTTCGATGTGGGATGATAAATAGATGATAAGTTTTTAATGTTGAGAATTTATTTTATAAATAAGTAGAAGTAACATCGCTTTGACGATATTTTCTTTAGAATCTTTCTTCTTATTCAAAAAAACTGAGAACTCAATTTTGTGCAGAGTGGCAAATAGATGGTAAGTTTTAAATGTTGAAAATTGATTTTATAAATAAGTAGTTATGTATTTTAATTTGATAAAAATAACTACTGGTTTAATGATATTTTCTTGAATTTTTTTCCTTATTTAAAATATTGAGAGCTCATTTATGTGTGTGATGGTAAATAGCTAATTAGTTTTAAATGTTGAAAAATTATTTGTAAATAGGTAGTTACATACTTTGATAAGTTACTAATGCTTTGACGAGATTTCCTATCATCTCTTTCCTTTTAAAAAGTTTGAGTGATCATTCATGTGTGGTAAATATTTAATAAGTTTAAATATTGAAAAATGATTTTATAAATGAGTAGTTATGTATTTTGATAGGAATAACTAATGTTTTGGTGATATTTTCTATAATATTCTCTCTTATTAAAAGAAAAATAAAGATTGAGAGTTCACTTATGTGCGGTGATAATAAATACTGTAGTTGATAAGTTTTAAATGTTGAAAATAAATTTTATAAAAATGTAGTTATGTACTTTGATAGAAGTAACTAATGTAGTTATGTAATTAATAGAAGTAATTAACTATCAGTTTTGTGCCACTTTCGTGCGTGATGGTTAATAGTTAAACTTTTAAAAAAAATAAGAAATAATTTTATAAATCAGTAATTGTATATTTTGATAGAAGTAATTAGTGTTTAGCGATGTTTACTAAAAACTTTTTTTTAACAAAAAAATAAAGAAAGATTGAGATCTCATATTTGTGTCCTAATGAAAATAAGATACTAAGTTTTAAATCTAGGTAGATAAATTTTTTTGTGTCCACAAAAACTTGAGATCTCATATTTGTGTCCACACAAATTTCTTTGCATGAAAGTAAATACTAGTTTATAAGTTTTAAATGTAAAAAAAATAAAAATTTACAATTAAATAGTATACATTTTTGATGAAATAACTAGTGCTTTTGAAATATTTCCCAAAATCTTTTTCCTTATAATAAAAGATCTCAAGTTCTCATTGTATGTGCCACTTTCGACCATGGCGTTAAATAATTGATAAATTTTAAATTATGAAAATTAATTTTATAAAAAAATAATTACGTTTTTTTAAAAAGTAACTAGTGCTTTAGTGATATTTCCTAAAAGAACTTTCCTTATAAAAAAATATATTGAGAGCTTAAATTACTTTTGTGCATGATGTAAATAGCTAATAATTTTCTAGTGTTGAAAAAGAATTTTATAAATAAATAGTTATGTATTTTGATGTAGTAACTCGTGCTTTGGCAATATTTCCTATAATCTTTTTCCTTATAAAAGCGTTAGCTCAATTATGTGCATGTAGGTAAATAGTTCATAAATTTTAAATATTGAAAATTGGTTTTACAAATAAAGATTTATTTATTTTGATAAAAATAACTAGTGCTTTGGCGATATTTGCTACCGTAAAATCCTTTTCCTTATGAAAATAAGTTATAGAGCTAACTTCGTTGTGAGATGGTAAATAGATGATAAGTTTTAATTCAATATTTTGATAGAGATAGTCAGTGATTTGGAGATATTTTCTAGAATCTCTTTCCTTATAATGAAAATAAATTGAGAATTATTGTGTGTGCCACTTCCGTGCGTGATGGTAATTGTAGCTGATAAATTTTATAAGTATAGCATTAATTTTATGAATAAACAGTTAATTTTATGGATAAATAGCTATCTATTTTGATAGAAATAATTAGTGCTTTAACAATATTTTCTACTATAATTTTTCTCCTTTTAAAAAAAGTTTGAGAGCTCACTTCTATGAATGATGGTAAATAGCTGATAAGTTTTAAATATTAAGTTTACAGATAAGAAATAGTATATTTTGATAGAAATAACTAGTGTTTCGGCGATATTTTCTAGAGTTTTTTTCCTTATAAAAACCGAAAGCACACTTGTGTGCGTGATACTAGAAGTAACTAGTGTTTTGACGAAATTTCTTTGATTTTTTTCATATAAAAAGTAAATAATATCTCACTTTTGTGCATGATGGTAAATAAAGGGTAAGTTTTAAATATTCAGAATTGATTTTATGTATAAGTATCTATCTATTTTTGATAGAAGTACATAGTGCCTTGAGTCTTTGTTTGGGTGGTTTATTGTAAACCATTGATAAGTTTAAAATGTAGAGAATTATTTTTATAATAAATAATTGTGTATTTTTAATAAAAGTGCTAAAATCGATAATAAACAATTGGAAAAGAAAAAGTCGATAAATTACTTTTTGTTAAAATATTCTTAACATTGTAGATTCATAAAGAAAATAAGAAATGACAAATTTGGAAGGGAGAGAATGTTAAGGATTTTATTTTGATAAAAGGTATTTTATGAATCAAAGTATATTGTAAATTACATATATTGACGGCAGTGATTATTTTTTTTACACTAATCACTACTCATATTATCATTTTTACTAGATGATCGATAATTTTGATTGTAAAAAATATTTAAAATTACTAATTAAGTGATATTTTTATATATAAAAAAATAGTTGAAAAAAAATCTAGTCTAATAACAATAATGATGCATGGGATTCTCTTCCATAAAGCTCAGGTTTCTTCTGAGTGTGAACAAGATATATTTTTCAGACGATAATAAGACATTTAAGATGGAGTGAAAAAAGATGTTTTTTTGCACTTCTCATTGAATCATTGGTCCTAAAAATGTCTTTCCCAAAGATAGAAAAACATCGATAAAGGGTCCATTTTACACTGATCTCCGTCACAATTTATACTCCTTGGTCCCTCCGTTTATTTTTACTTCTCACATTTTGACTTAGCACATTTATTAAGAAAATAATTATTGATATGGTTATTTTATCATACTATCCCCTATTAAATGATGTCTTGAAAAATAAATATTTAATGTTGAGAGTAAAGCATAGAATTTTTTTTATTCATATTAATTATCACTCCATCCGTTCTTTTTTAATTGTCACAATTTTCTTTTTGAAAGTCAAATCATATGAATTCTGGCTAACTTTTAAAATGTATTTTTTCATCATATTGATATGAAAAAAAAATGTAATTTATAATAATTTTTTTATATAATTTTAAAATATCTAAATTTTTATTTTCAATATTGAATTAATATAATATAATATAATTTAATTTAATTTTAAAAGTTAATCAAATTGACCCTCGAAAAATACTAAAAAGGAGTAATGAGTTTGCTCTAGCTAGCAACTTGCTAATACTCATTAGTCTTGGATATGCTTAAATATTTTGTAGTCATTGGTTTAAGTTTAAGAGCCTTTGAAAAAATTAAATGAAGATATGTTTTGAGTTTCTATTATGGTTGGCCAAATACATCGACGATCATTATAGAGTACTTTATCCGTTTTATTTGGACACTTTATTTCAATTATTGTTTTAATTTAATATTCTAATATACTATTTAAATTTTAAAAAAATTATCTGATGTAAACTATTCAGCATGTATGATATAAACATAATAAAGGGTACGAAACAAATAACGCCAATTTTTAAAAAAATGTCATTAGGATTGTAATGACCCGAAAAGTCATTTTTAGAAATTTTTATAAAATTATTGTTTTACCCATCTCGATAGTTGCCCCGAGTTACTTTTGATCAGTTTGCAAAGTTGGTTGGGAATTTTGAACTATTTGTTTAACTACAGTTTTTATTAAATAATTAATTTTATTAGTTGGTGGTTAATGGATCAAGTCCATATATAATATAATTTAAGTTAATGGCCCATTTATTTATTAAAATAAGCTGATAGGATTTGTCACTTTTAATACCTAATTATTTTATTTAAGAAACGGAAAGGAAAAGAAAGAAACAGAGAGTATATACCTAAACTCATTCGTACGAGGACATGGAGCCGCCGACGAGAACAGTTGTCCAGGTAATAGTTTTAACCGTGATTTCACTGCAATTGGTTATCTCTTTCCTAATTAATTAGTAGTTATACTATTAGTATTGTTAAGATGTTGTCTGGGAAAGAGAATCAAAGAAGTGAATTTGAAAAAGAAAAGAATTAGAAATTTGAAATACAATATAAGTTTATGGTTAGTGCATGCAATCATTGGACAGTAATTAGGGGTAATCATTGGGGGAGTTAAATGAGGCTTAGAGGTTATCTATTAATGGACGTACATATTAGTTACTACATGCACATTTTATTCTGTCGTTGGAAGTTAAAATATGGTACCACATTATTAAAGTTTCAATATGTTGACAGACCTAATTAAATAGTAGGTGTAGTATATTATACAAATATTATTAAATTGATTATATTTGGAGAAATTGAAACTTATCCTAAACTTGAAATATGGAAAATATGGGGAGTTGACATGTTAGCAAGATAAGGAAATTGATTATAAGTTTGAGTGAGTTTTTGAGTCTAGGCTAGACTTATAGTAATATGAGTGTTGTTAGTTTCAAAACCTTATTGTGATTATTTACTTGAATAGATTATATTGCTTTGGAAGCTCAGCGAAAAGGGAAGACTTAAGTCCCGGAGTGATTGTTTAATTGTTTGAGGCAAGTGGATTTCTAAACCCTTGTTAAGTGTATGGAATTCATGTATTTCCTTGTAATATGTGTTTAGGGTAATGAGGCTTGGTGATGGGTTGACTTGTCCACATTGATTAATTCTAATGATGAAAAAGGGATAATAAAAGGCAATGTGATCAATTGTTTGTGTCATGTGTTGAGAATTGTTTGAAAGGCTTGTTGAATCATTGTTGATGTTGTATCCTGATTGTCTTGTTGTGAATTGTGCAATGTTATGAAAATGGTCATCTACTCATTATTTGTGTGAACATGTGTTGTTGAGGATATGAAATTGTTAGAGTGTTGTGTTGAGCTATGTGCTTTGTAAATTGTGAACTGTTAGGTTGAGCTGGTTTTAAGCAGGTTGTAGTTATGGAGATTGTACTTGATGAATATTGAGCTTGTTGTTGAAGATATGCAATTGTTAGAGTGTTGTTGTTGAGGATATGAAATTGTTAGAGTGTTGTGTTGAGCTATGTGCTTTGTAAATTGTGAACTGTTAGGTTGAGCTGGTTTTAAGCAGGTTGTAGTTATGGAGATTGTACTTGATGAATATTGAGCTTGTTGTTGAAGATATGCAATTGTTAGAGTGTTGTTGTTGAGGATATGAAATTGTTAGAGTGTTGTGTTGAGCTATGTGCTTTGTAAACTGTGAACTGTTATGTTGGGGTGGTACTAAGCAGGTTGTAGTTGTGAAGGTTCGGTTGGGGTGTAAGGAGTACTTGTATTCTATCTCCTTAGCTCGTGTTTAGAGGTTTACTTGCTGAGTACCGTGTGGTTTGGTACTCACCCCTTTGCTTCTACAAATTTTTTTGTAGGTTACGAGCCTGGATTTTTGTGGTACTTGTTACTCTTTTTGTTTCCCGAGGCTTCTGGGAAATTTGTGAGGTAGTTGTTTGTCTTCTCAGTGATCCTTCTTACTCCTGTTTATGATCTTGTTCTACTCTAGAAACAATGTCATATGAGACTTGTATTTTTCTTTTGATTCAATTGTAATACTTTAGAGGCTTGTACACGTGACAACCAGATTTTGGGGGTATATTTGAGTTTATTATAAAAATTTCCGCATTTTATTGTAATGGTTGAGTTTTAGGCTGACTTGTCTTGGTGGGTTAAGACGAGTGCCATCACGTCCATTTTTGGGTCGTGACAAGGATTTAACTTAATATACGTATTTTTAACTCAGCTTTAATATGAATAAAGAAAGACTTTGATTCATTACTAATAATACTACTTAAAAGGCTAAATTTGATAGACTTTGACGGATCATCAATGAATTTTAAAAAGTAAGAATTAGAGTACTTCATCAATTATTTTTTGCTCAAAAATATGCAGAAATTATAAAAGTGTAAAATTGTTGTTGAAGAGTATAAATATAAATATTGAAAGCATAAATATTTAAATATTTAAATATTTTTATGTTTAAATAATACATAAAAAATGAAATTGAAGAATTTAAATGAAACAAGATGAGAGTGTCAAAATGAAAAATAAGGACAAGTTATAGGGGCATGTCTATGTATTTGACCAACTATATTCTATTGCTTCGTCTCATTTTATGGGAAAATAGTAATATTTAGAGAGTCAAACAATTTTACATATAATTTTCATTCAAAAATTATTTTAAGTTATTAGTTATGTTGAGCTATAGTACTTTTTGTGTCAATTTTATTTTTTTAAAATTAAAAATTTTATATTCAAATTTGTTATCAAAATTAAACATCATAACATTCATATTCAAAATTTCTTCACATAAATTGAAATAAAAAGAACATAATTTAGATAAAACACAGTTTTATAAAGATGAGTGATGTTTGCAACAAATTTTAAAGTGACAGAAAATAAATGACAATCACAATAAAATAAGAAGAAACATAACTTTATTGATAAATATGCGGGTACAATTTTGTTCCTCCCTTGATTCTACTCTCCTGAGATTTATCCATGATTCGAGGGCCATTAGTGGCGTATTTCTCGAACTAGGATGATTTAGATTTGACCTCTATATGAACATTTCATCAACTTATGAAATATTCGAGATCTTGATCTTTAAAAATACCCAAGAGTTTATGGGATATTTTAAAATGTCTTTTAAGGGAATTTAGTACCTTTTATATAGGCATAGTTTAAACTAGAGTTTAGGGTTGAGTCTAATTGAAACTAAACACATCTTCTAGAGTCCCAATTCGAATTGAACATGTCTTGTAGAGTCCACAAAATTTCAATGTCTACAAGTGATATAAGTAAAAGTCTACTCACATCCCGTATTTATATAAAGTCGATAAACATAAAATAAAAAATTATATATACATTATGTAATTTTACATGCATGCTTTATTTATCATGGTATCATGCAAAACACGAGATGTTAGCTAGTTACATACTCCCTCCAATCTTACATTTCACTTAAGACAATGTAAATTAAAAGAACAAATTTAGTACTTATAATCATTTGATCTGAAATCTTTTGCTACTTCTTGTTGTCGCAATATTAATATTTGTCCATCTTTATTATAAGAAGCATAAAAAGGGAAAAAATTCATAAATAGCTAAGATGCGAAATATAGTAGACCTCCTTAGCTAGAGTTTAGTTTTAATGGCTAAACTGATTCACGTTTGTATAATTTGGATTTTTTAATTGATTATACAAATTGTTTACTAAGTTCCTTTAAGTGATGGGGCAATTTCGCTTAAAAAAGGAAAACGGTCCCTAATTCATGGTACTTATATCTAATTAAAATTTCTTACCTAATATGACTTCTTCTTCTTTTTGACGGAAAAAAACACAACTCATTGTATATAACAATTGTATGTGTAAATAATTGAATCAAGTTTACAAAAAAAATTATATTTGAAGTATACTCGTTTGTATAAATAATATGATGTATAGTAGCAGTTTGTTTATGTTTATGAATAAATTGTATATTATAGGTTTTGTATAAATTGAGTCATATAAATTAAACAAGTTGTACGTATATCATACTTGTATTTGTATTTGAAATATATAAAGCATACTTGTATATGTCTTAAAATTATGAAATATAGACAAATAAAACACAAGTTTAAATCAAATAAATATACATACAAATTAACTAATAAAATTAATTGTACAATAATACAATACTGGAGTTGTGTAATTTTAAATTTAAATTTTCAAAATTGGATTAATAAATTTTTCAAAATTTGAATTTGAATTTGGTTAAATTATTTAAAGGGAAGTGAGAGATTTTAGGAGATAGATTAGTGGGTGTGATAAGAGAGAGAGTAGGTGGTTTTGAGTTGTATAAAAGAAGAAAGAGAAACTTACACGTTTTGATACAAAACACGCACTGTATAATTATTTTATTTAACTATAACCGTTTTTTATAATTAAGTTAAACTATAGTTATGAAGCATAATTAACTATCATATATTAGCTTTAGTTATGTAATTTTCCCTAAAAAAAATATCAAGCCCCTCTTCTACTTCTAAAACACCAAATATTTCGAAGGCCTTTGCTCATGAAAGAATAATCATTTTATTTGAAAATTTGAAAGTTAAAATTGTGTTTTACCATATATTTTTTTTTGCACTAAATAAATATATAGAATTTGCAGATATTTAAACTAATTAACAAAACTAACTTCAACTACTGCACTAAGCACGTAGCCCACTCTCATCACTTCCCATCCACCATTTGCACGTCACACACACATGCACACAACCTATCGTTTTTTGTTTTTGTTTTTTTTTAAAAAAAGAGAGTTAATTATCATTATATTAAAAAATAATAATTAATCTTTGAATTGAAAACTGAAATTGGTTAAATTAATTAATTTCTTCATTTGAATTGAGATTTAAAAAAAAAAAATACTATTACAGTTATTATTATTTTTTACAATTGAGAGCCGTTTAAATTATTTATTTTAATTGAGATTTTTTTTGGTGTGGCTGCAAGTATTTTCTGGATTAGTGTTGCTACAATTATTTTTTTAAAATTCGAATTTAATCTAAAAACACATATTTAAATGGTGAAATAAAATATTTCGAAAAGTCTAACCGTAAATTTTATATTGAAATGATTTAATTTTTTTTAATAATAACAGAAAGATAAGGATTTGAAATTTAAATTTAATACTTTTAATTTTAAAGATGGTTACAACTTTTTCACTATATAATAACAGTAAGAGTTCAAGTTTTTTCTATTACAATTTTAGAGAAAGCTTTGTGCACAAGTATTTGCTAAATCATGTTAGAATATCACCATGCATATCGATGTTGACTTGGAATAATTGACAAGTTCACGATTAATTATTCAGAACTCTTAACTAATAAACTAAATTGGTGGTCTCTTTCCGGTAAGAAGTAAAATTTTATTTCTATTACCTAATTAACATTAATCCACAAGTATCTAATCACCTAATCAACAAGATAACAATAATTAATCAAATGAAATTCCACAAAGTGGAGTTTGAAGAAGAAGAGTGACTCTTATTTTACCACTCTCTCTTCAAGGTAAAGAGTATACTTACGAAAGATCTTCAACTCAAACAAATCAAAGCAGTGATCAAAAGAAAAACATGACAACTAATAGCAAAATGATGTGGAGCATATATGCCAAAAAAAAACTGTAACATTAACAAGAAGGTGCAGTCACCTAAACACAATAAGCCACATATGATAATCAAAAACTCAAAACTAAAGACTACATGAATATGTTTTTTACTACGATCGACAACAGCTCAACCCAACCAAAGACTGGAATAAAGCTAACCTTCTACCCTTACCCACAACCTCCGTACTCTCGTATCTAAGGTTATGCATGTCCTAGATAAGCTACAATGCGTCATATCCTGCCTAATCACTTATCTCCAATACTTCTTCCGCCTATCACTGCCTCTCCCCGAACCCACTATATCAAGCCTCTTGCACCTCCCTATTGGGGCATCTACACATCCCTCTTCACATGCCCAGACCATCTCAATCTCCCTTCCCACACCATATAGACCATTCTGATTTCGTCTGGAAAGTCCTCATCCTATCGCTCCTAGTATGCACTATGCCCATACAACCATCTCAACATCCTCATTTTCCCACTTACATCTTCTGAACCTGAAAGTTCTTGACTAGCCAATACTTCGCCCCATACGACAAAACCGATCTAACCACTACTCTATAAAAATATACCTTTAAACTTTGGTGATACCTTCTTGTCACACAAAACCCATATGCAAGCCTCCCTTTCATCCATGCCGCAATCTGATTGACTAATAAACATTAAAAAACAATTATTATTTTTTTTAAAAAAAAATCAAAAAAATTGATAGTTTGAAAAATATAAATGAGGTTATATACAATTTTTGTTTGTCCATCACTTAGGTCCATGATCTATCACAAATAACCACCACAACAAAACAAAAATTAGAAAGAACAAGTCCAAGGCAGAGCAATGGCGCATATAGCAGCAATGGGCGTTTCCCAAATTTCCTCTTCAATATACATGCCGGAACTTCCACTCAAGTCTCAAAATCTACAGCCCTCGTCCGTTTTCCTCAAGAGATTCAGCGTAGCTCATAAAAGATTCAATCTTGTTAAAGCTACCGTTGATGGGTCTCCATCCCCAGGTCTTTATTCTGCTAAACAATTCGAGCTCACCCCTGAAAACGTCGATATGGTTCTTGAAGATGTTCGACCTTATCTCATTTCTGATGGCGGAAACGTAGAGGTCGTTTCTGTGGAAGACGGTGTCGTTTCCCTCCAGCTTCAAGGTTAGTTTTTGTTTATCCAATTCGCTTGATTTGTTGCTAGCACTTCAATATTACTCCATTAGTCATTATTCAATTGAGGGATTACTTGTAGCAGGTATCAAGTTGTTGTCTTTCTGAGTTAGTTTGAACTTTTGTTCTTGTAGATGAAATGCTTGTATTGCCACAAAAATTAACTCTTTACTCAAGGTTTGAGTTGGACCTCTACAGTTATGGATATCTATCACTAACCCATCCATCTTTCCTCATGAAAATTTGGTACTTGCACTCCTTTAGACAAGAAATTTAACAATCTTATCATTTCTGATCACCTTGTACTCTAGGGAAGCTATTTCCGAGTCTATGTAAATTGTTAGAAATTCTTTGCTTTTGCAAGTCTGCAGCATAATAGAGCCATGCCAATGAATTTTTTTGTTTTTGGTGGTGTCTGCATTTGTGTTTTTATTCTGGACTTAATTGGATGTGAAGATGGAATGTTAGAATGAGGCAAAAGGAACATATCTCTGAGAAGTGAGAAGTTATTTGATTCTATCCATCAGAGGTTCTCACAGAGTTAACTATAGGACTTAGTTACCATTGTACTTTATGTTTAGATGATGCTGATGATAGATTATGATGTTAGTACAGGACAAGGCTCGGAAATCTGGCAAAGATGCTTCTAGTCTAAACTCTAAAGCATGTAGTTATGTGCTATGCTATCTAGTTTTTTTTTGATAAGGTAAGATTTTATTAAAACAGTATCAAGCTGATACTGCGAAAGTAGTGAGAAAATGCTGGCTTGATTACATTAAGATCCTAAGCAGTCTAGTATGTCCATCATGTTATCTGAATTCATAATAACATCTCCATCTTTCCAACAGTACAAGTGGTGCAAACAACTATATTTAACAGACTGTACTGCTCCCTTTTGCGTTCAAAACATCTCTTATTTCTTTGATTCTTTCTTTCCATATAGTCCAAGCTATGCTAAGAGGAATAGCTCACCAAATCTTCTTAAGGGATGCTACTGGACATGCAGTTTCCCAGCACTCTTAACACATTCTTGAACTTCATAGGACTTGTCCAATGGATGCCAAAGTTAGCTAGAACATGGTCCACACTTGCCGAATAAATTCACAACACACAAGAATATGATCCACAAATCACAAGCTTTCTCACACAAGTAGCATCTGCACATTATCGAACCCCTTCTCTCCAAATTTTCTTGAGCTAGACATGCCTCACGAGATACTAGCTAACCCAAAGAAAGAACAACTTATGTTGGGACTGTAGTCTTCCAGATCATCTTCCAAGGCTATTTTAGTACTTGCACTGGCTAAATAGCATAAAGTATTTTATAGAATGAGCTGACAGTAAAAGAACGTTCACATTGCCGGTCCCAAGCCCAAATAAAGGAGGGGGGTTGCTGAGGCCTGAGGGTCAATCAGAAATAGTCTCTCTACCCCATAAAGACTGGGATAAGGCTGTGTACATCTGACCCCTCTCCAGACCCCACTTGTGGAGTTACACGGGTTTGTTATTGTTGTTGAGCTGACATTGAAAGAACCCTTTTTGCTAGCTTCCCAAATTAGCCTATTTTTACTTTCTAGAATTAAGATTTCTTTGCTTCTTCTGAATAAAGAAATCAACTTCTTCCATTTTTTTGGCAAAGAGATTCCTTCTGAGCTGGAAGGTCCACCCTCAAGTGCAGTGCTTGTTCTCTTTCAGCCTCACACGTCAACAAGGTATCATCAGCACAAAGACAATGAGAACTTTCTGTAGAATTTCCCGAATGACCTGCCATTTTAAAGCCTTTTATCCAGCCACTTCTCACAGCAGTTTTAATCATCTGACTCAACCTCCATTACTAAAAGAAATAAGTGGGGAGATAGTGGGTGACCTTGCCGTTGGCCTCTTTGAGAATTCGACTAACCACTGGTACCTAGTATCTTGATGGGAGATTGCGATCAACAGTGCACAATGGGTCCATTGAGGGTAGTTTAGTGAATTATGTTCTCCCTGCCAGGGTTGTGAGGGGCTTACTAAGTTATAAGTTGAAAATTTTAGGAGGATGGTGTAATGCATAAATATATGATGCCACATCTCCTAGTAAACAACAAAGTATAAGCTCTGGAAGGCTATGGTCCCCACTCCATTCTTGAATGTACGCGAACAACTTCAATGATATGGGGATGCATACATGCAGCAACAATTGGAGAAAAGCGTACTTGTATCCTGATTCTATAGTCTTGGTTTTGAGTAAGCACTGGATTAGAGTTGACATTATGTGTGCTGCAGAGAGATGAACCCAAGAAACTAGTGTCGAAGTTCCTATTTACGAAGTTTGAGATTTAATAAACTAAAAGCAAATCTCATATGAATTTTTGACTTAGTATATACTACTGCCTCCCTTCCACTTTGTTTGGCACTATTTCGTTATTCGTTTGTTCAGAAAAGAATGCCACATTTGACATTCCTATATTTTCTTAATGAGAAGATTTTATAATAACAAAATTGTTATGGCAAGTGCTTAAGACAACAAATTTCAGAAGTTCTATAGCCACACAAATATTATAGCACACTTAAGATCACAAAGTTTGATAGTCTTTCTCTCTTTACTAAACTTTGTGATGTCAAACTATGACATACAAAGTGAAACGGGGCGTGGGATGGGGTGAGTAACAATTTCAAAGGGGTGGGGGGGGACTGCAGTTGGATGCACCAAACTATGTTGTATGGCAATTGCTACTTGCTCCTTCGATTTGATTTAGTTTATTTTCTGTAAAATACTTACTAATAGATTAGAAAATGTTGTTTTTCCCTCAATAGGGAATTAAATGAGTCTCCGAGCTTAACAGTTCCAAGCCAGCCTAAGCTTGCAGAATATGTTTGCCAAATAAGGTAAGCCAAATGGAGTTCATGAATAATGGACATTTATTGATTAATGTTCATTGAATTTTTTTGTAATAATTAATTTTCAGATATTTATACTGGTTAACAACCAATTCTTCTCTCTTATTTCTGTTGAACACTTCCAAAACCTACACATGCTTTAGTAGCCCCTAAACAAGGTAAACATAATAGGATAGAGATCTTTATTTCCTCATGCCTCTTGATACCTTTCTATCTTCCAGTATACTTCACTGGAGTGGCTAAGCAGAACTTGCTTAGCGTAAAGCTAAAATATTTAATTAAGATAAGCTTGCAACATTTGTTTAAAAATCAGGTTTCTGTTTTTCTTTCTTGTGTTTAGGGTGTATTTTTCTCGGAGTGTAGAATATAGTTTCTATTTTTATTGAGACATTATTAGTAAATACTTCCCTCTCTCCCTCATAAAAAAAGATTTCCCCCCCAAGTGCCATTATAAAGAAAGTTAGGCCCGCAATGTGGGGGTTAAATAAATGTGTCCTCTCTCACAGTTTAAACTTTTCAACGGTTGGGGTGGTTTAAAATTCTACAATTTCAATTTTCCTATGTTTGGCAGAACCCAAAGAGAGGAATATTATAACAAAGGGTAATATTCAAAAACTCAGCAAAATACCAAAAGTACAGAAGAAGGTTAAAACACAACATTTAATTTAAAATAGAAGAAAAAGATAGAGTACAAATTTCGTAGCAAATCATGAAATCATTATTCATGGCTCTGACTTAAAAACCATATACATGTAAATACCAAAGAAAAATATCAGAGGAGGGAGGAGTAACTGGAAATAATAAAATGTATAGGGAGAGAGGATCAGATGATTCATTACATACCAATCAGGATTTATCCTGTCAATAGATTTGAATCCGGAATTCAATTGTTAGCTTACTTCATGTGAATGATCAATAGTTGTTTCATGGAGTGAGGAGTGAGGTGCCATTTGGTGTGTCCTGCTAGAGTTAGAGGGTAATGGTGGGCCCTTTGGAACATGTCTTGAGCAACATAACTGTTCAACAAAATCTCAAAAAGAAGAAATGGTTGTCAACTGCCATGATATTTCTCCTTAAATGTGCTAACGAGTTTGCTTAAGAAATTTCTGATACATTTATGGTGACGTTTGGATTCATAAATGCTTAATATTTTGTATGCAATGGATATAGGAGCGTGCGAGAGTTGTCCTAGCGCAACAACTACAATGAAGATGGGGATTGAAAAGGTACTCAAAGAAAAGTTTGGAGAAGCCATCAAGGATATTCGCCAAGTATACAATGAACAAGTAGTTGAAACCACTGCTGAGGTGAATATTTGCAAATTCTGTTGCTTATAGATGATATTGCATTCAAAATGTCTAACTAAGAACTCATGTTCCTGCAGGCTGTGAATGCTCACCTCGATATATTAAGACCTGCCATTAAAAATTTTGGTGGTAGTGTGGAAGTTTTATCAGTTGAGGAAGGCAATTGCAATGTGAAGTATGTAGGGCCTGAGTCTATTGGATCAGGAGTCAAAGCAGCAATCAAAGAGAAGTTCCCCGATATTGTCAATGTTGTGTTCACTGACTAGCTTGCTTCGCGACAGTATTTTGAGAAGTTCTTCTTTTGAACATACTGTGAAGTTTAATGCCAATACTATCGTCTGTTATGTAGGAGAGATGTATAATCCCAACCATTTCGAGCAAACTTACAGTACATGTTCACTATGTAAAGAAACAACAGTATGGATGAAGTGGCCAAGTTTCTTCCCACCTCCACTATTATGTATTGATCATGAGGAGATTATGAAAAAGAAGTATTTTTTACAATTCAATTATGCTGTTCGCATTTATAATGTAGGTCATTGTTGCAAATCAATTGTGCAGAACATCTGAATTTTCTCTCTAACTTGATCTGGTCTCCTTTTAAAACATGCACAAACAACGTTGAAAAACTCATCTTACTTCATCAAATTAGGGCCAGGAAATAATATGGAAGTAAAGATATCAGGCTTGTAAGAGTTGTGTTGTTGTCTATTAGTTTGAGTTGATTATCGGCCTCAATTATATGAAATGCTTTAAAAGTATGTAATTAAATTTTTTCCTCATGTCCTGTAGTTTGCGATGTTACCAAGCAAGAAGAAGATTAGATATGAAGAGGTGCTTATCAGAAAAGGTCACAACCATTCAGAAAAGTCGCAACCATTGGCACCTTTTAAAACCCAACGAAATTTGATGTGCCGTGTTGTACGAGATTGAAGCAGACAAAGGTTGAAAACAGATATGGAGAAAAAAGGTACTGATGGAGGGAATGAAGAGACCAACAAACAAATAGCAGAATTAAAGGATAAACTGTCCCTGATTAATTCGAGGAAGGAGGCTAAGGAACGCGAAGTTGATGATTTAAAGGAGAAGCTTAAGGACATTCAAGAAGAGATGAAGAAGATACGTTCGAGTCTTTCTAAATAAACCTCTGTAACTGCTCCCAGTATGTCAAACATTGATGGTATCTCTTCAAGTATAGGTTGCTGCTATTTCATGATTAATGATATGTAATAGTAATAACTAGTAGTATAATCTGAATCCGTTTCCAGTTTTTTTATCTTCTGTTTTGTTTAAGATTTTCGTCTACATGCATCATGTTCTAATTACAGGGTGTGTTAAAATTTTCTCATGTTTTTAAATTTTTATTATTCTCTGTTTTCAGCGTACCCTTCATTAAGATTGTCATTTGTTGAAATATTAGGAGATGACATCTCAAATGGTGACTAAATAACTTAGAAAGACACTGTGATTAAAGCTTTGTTTCTCTTTTTGTATACGTTAACCATGTTAATTACCCGCTCTTCGTACGGTCATAGATAATGATATCGTAATAATACTTTGATAATATCCAAATATATAATAAAATAACTTAAAGTTCATTTATTGTAAAAAGTAAAAGTGAAGATAATATCATCCAACAAAAATGAAGAGATTTTCAATAGTGTCACGTACCCATTAAACAAGTAATTTACGTTAGAGCTTTAAAAAAGGTATTTTTTATTTGATAGTCACAATTAAACCTTCACTAATTTTATAAAAAAAATGTTTAAACTTTTAAAGTATGGGTTGGTAGGATCCACTTCATACCAATAATATCACTTTATATATAGATTACAAAGAAACAAAATTACTAAATTTAACTTAATAAAATTCTTAACATATAGAAAGCATTATCATCTAATAATTCAAAATTACTTCATCTGGAAAAAAATTAAAGATATGTCAATGGAGATTAATATCATGAAGCTTAGCCTCAATTTAATCAGTAAGATAACTAAGCTAAAGCTGTATTTTATTCTCTTAGATATATTCTCTTTCAGTTTGCATGCTGACTCCATACAATGTATAGATCATCTCCATTCAGGAGCATATGGTAACCTGTAGAACAAATGAAATAAAACACAAAACACAACTAATATCCATGTCCCTGGACATTTGAGTGCATAAATTAATACATTTATGTAACTACACTACTATGTAGTTTTACATCCATCAGATACAAGAACCATATCTATATATGAAAAGAAGATAATCCGGAAACAGAAGCAGCAGCATCAAATATATTATGATTCGCAATCACTACACTTTCCGTTTCAGCTTCTATGCAGTGTCAACTCATATCAGTCCATCCTGGTAAGCAATTTAAACGCGACTAAAGCACAACTACTTTGATGTGTTAATACAGAAACAGCCAACAACGGCTCAATAATTTAGTGACATGCCAAAGAGACACGGTAGAAAGGTGAGGTTAACATGCTAATCACAACTATAAGATACAGATGTATATACAGACTGCGGGGACTGTACTCTGATGAAAAGGAGGACCTGATCTCCATAGAAAGGCATTAGAGGGGCATCTAACATTTTTGTGCCACACAAATGAGACAGCCACATTTGAAATTTTGAAAGGCTGGATCATGTTTCATGCTGGAGCAAATTCAAAAAGGCGCAGAACACATGACAAAGAAGTTGATTCAAGCAGCTTATTATACAGCTCCTTGTAGCTTTAGTCCTGAGTACACAGCAGAGGAAAGACAGGTGTAGATGAGATCAAGAAAATTTACTACTAAACAAGCAAAAGATTTAAGCTATTTGGTACTATCCTATGGCTAAATTTTCAAGCACTACTCCAAATAAAGGAAGGCGTTGAGATGGACAATGCACTAACCCTCCAATTCATCCATCTGAAGTTTTTAACTTGCGAGGCCGTTTTGACTGTGCTGGTGAAGATGGAACTTCTGATAATCGTCCAGGCCCCTGGATCCCCAAATCAACATAGTAGACTCTTAGAACTGTTTGGATTAATTTGAAGATTCATTAAAAATATTAACGACACATACCTTGCGTTTCTGGTCCTTTTTACCAGCTCTTTCCCCTATAGAACATGAAAATTATTGGCACAAAAAGATGATGTTTGAGTTTGAAAGACAGAGAGAACAGTTTGATCATAATGGAGTACACCTTTAACAGACAGCCCAAGTACTTCTGTCATTTGCTTACCTCCAAAACTTGTAGAATCGGGAATGAATGTTCTATCTTGGTCCGTAGCACGTTGCGCACGCTGTCAACAAGCAGATATCAACTCCATTACTCACAAACAAAAAGATATATCTTTATCTAATTCATCTCGCAGAACACCAAAAACTACTTAAAACAAATATAGTTTTTTAGAAAAAGGAAAGAGGTTGGTTACAGAGTTATAAGCAGCATCCTCACCTTAGGAGGTGTACCAGGTGTTTCAGAATATGAACCTTCCCGATAAGATGAGCCTTCTGCCTCTTTGTATTGTACCTGATTTTCAAGACAAGCATTAACAAAATTGGGTCATTGGCCTCTTCTGATAAGATAGAAGTGAAAACTGTCGTCATTGAAGCTCTAACCTTGCAAATGAAGCATCTCCAAACACATATGAAAACAATACATACACAGAAGGGGGGAGATGGTTTTGAACCAAAATGTGTGTGTCTGTGTGTGTGTGAGAGAGAGAGAGAGAGATGAAAATGGAAGTCCATCTAATCAGAAATGATGGAAAATAATATACTGAAAAAGCATAGGAGACAAATTGGTCAGATAAACCTCAAACTCTTTTTGGGATATCTGACATATTTGTGTCAAATATCCCTTTTTTATTTGCCTTGGTGATGGATAGATTAATATGAAAAATTCAAGGTGCGGTGCCATGGTGTAGGTTATTTAGGATAACATAGTTCTCATTGTCGAGACTCGCGGCAGAGTTAATGCTAAGTTGGAGGTTTGGAGACAAACCTTAAGAGTCTAAAAAGTTCAGGTTGAGCACAACCAAGACAAAGCATTTGAGTGCAAGTTCAGTCACGTAATGCATGAAGCTAACGTGAAAGTGAGACTTGATACACAAATCATCCAAAAGAGAGGAAATTTAAAGTATCTTGAGTTTATTATCCAAGGAAATGGAATTGACGAGGATGTTATTCACCGTATTGGTGAAGGGTGGATGAAGTGGCTAACATCTAAAGTCTTGTGTGATACGAAGTTGCCACTAGTTCTACAGAGTGTTATTTAGATCAACTATGTTGTATGGAGCGGAGTGTTGGCCAATCAAGAACTCTCACATTCAGAAGATGAAAGTTGTGGAAATGACAATGTTGCGATGGATGTGTGGGGATACTAAGAGATATACGATTAAGAATAAGGATATCCGAGATAAGGTAGGAGTGTCTTCAGTAGATGACAAGATGCAGGAAGAAAGACTAAGATGGTTTGGGCATGTGAAGAGGAGATGCACAAATTCCCCAGTGTAGAGGTGTGTGAGAAGTAGGGTATGAATGACTTCAGGAGAGGTAGAGTTAGACTGAAGAAGTATTGGGAAGAGGTGATTAGACAAGACGTGATACAGTTTCAGCTTACCGAGGACATGACTTTAGATAAGAGGGAGTAGAGGCCACGTATTAGGGTAAAATAGTAGTAGGTATCAATGCATTGTCTTTTTTTTTTTTTAAGTTGGTAACTCAATGCATTGTCTTCCTGTCTGTTCATATTAGTAGTCATAGTATTACTAATTTCTGTTACTATCTGTTGATTCCTTGTACCTCGATTATCATATTGTTTCATTGTAGTTTTGTTTTAGTTATTATCTGATGTTTCTCATCATTTTGTTACTTCTTTTTCTAGATTGATTTGGCTTGTTTTTCCTAGAGCCGAGGGTCTATCGAAAACAACCTTTCTACCTCTGAGATAGGGGTAAGGTTTGTGTACTTTACCCTCACCAAACTCCAATTTGTGAGACTACAATGGGTATATTTTTGTTGTTGACATATACTTGTGTTTCTTTCTCCTAGATAGTTTACTTCTTTGCAGCAAATTAATTGAAATTGAATGGTTTCCAATTGCTGCTAAGTAATTGTTTGATAGCTAGTTGAGGATAGGTTTTAGACTTGTTAAAGAACTTCTATTATTATTATTGTTATTATTATTATTATTATTACAATATATTTAACTTATTTTTCAAATTAATTTTATTTAGTATGATGATAATATGAATTGAGCTTGAATGAAAGTGAGAATTCATAAAGCCGATCTCAACTTGTTTGGGATTGAGATGTGTTGTTGTTAATCATTTGATATATGCGGCAAATTATTCTGTGTGAGCAACTGAGCACCCAGAATTCCAAGACTCAGCCGATCTTCCCTTGAGCACACAACTCCAGGGTTTGCCTGTACTAGACAATGATATTTAACGAGAGATGCTTCATTATGAAACAAAACATAAGGCAACACAAAGAAGACATTTTTTTTAATGATATTCAAACAGTCGTAAAATGTTATCTCAAAATGTTCTTTAGTCTGAACTCTATAGCCAAACCTAACTCGTGATCAAAAAAATTGTTGAAAGCATACACTAATAAAATAAAATGCCAAATACCTGCTTTTGAAGATTTAACAGGGTTAGTATCTCTTTCCTCAGTTCAAGATGCTCTGCACAGACAAGTTTTGTTGGGACCTTTGGCTTCAAATTAACCTACAGATGGGAAAAGAACATAGCTTCCCAGTCAAATTAGTGGGGAAATATTTATCATTCTATAAGGCACTAAGGCAGTTAAACCAGGAGGGACAAGAAAGAAAAGAAAAATGCTTAGGAACATCAAAATTGGTGGGAGAAAATGTAGAACTTTTGCCACACGTAAAATTGTAATCTGACAGAACAAGTCTGGATAATCAGATAACTGAGATTTCACGATGTAATAGAACTTGATCCACATGTAAAATGGCACCCCAACAACACAAGTCCTGATCATTAGACAGCTGAGATTGCACCTCTGATGATGTGTTAAAAATCTGGGCCAGGATAAACTCCACAGTGGTTCCAAAGTATATATACAACAAAACAAATGTATTATAGAGAAGAAACAAACCCCAAGGTCTTGTAAAGTTTGTTCAACCCGTTTGATTGTCCGGAGTCCAGCTGAAGAGCTCGCAGCTTGCACCATTTGCTCCAGTCCATATGTTCTCAAATACACGCGCAGCTGAAAGTTTTCAGTTAGTGAGTAGATTGATATTTGATATAACACGGATATGATTCTAAGTATTTTTGCTTTCTCCAAAAATTAGTTTGAGCTAATAAGGAACTTCTCGGGCCTTCTGAAGATCAGTTTTTTTTTTTTTTGATGACAAGGGAAACCGGCAGCCGCTACCCTTTGGGTGCGCACAGGGTAAAACCCCCGCTCCTATGCAATAGCTTGCAAACCACATAGGAGAGGTAACCCGCACTAGGCAAGCCCGGTGCGACGAGCTCGACCCAGAAGCAAACCCCTTGCTTCTGAAGATCAGTTTTTTTCCCTAAAGGAATAAAAGTTTCTATAACAAATGGACCCAATACTTGCTAAAATAGCTCCCTGCAGGTGTCTAAAATCCTAGTCACCTCACATCTTCCCTTTGACATTCTATAGACTGTAACAAAGATTACATACACTGGAAACTACAACAAAATCCTGACAATGTACACATGACCTAGAAAGATCAAGGGAAGTGTGACTGAATCGTCCAAGTTGAAGGAACTTCGATGTTTTTTACTATAAGCAGGAAAGAATGACAGGAAGTGGATAGTAGAAATCTTATTCTCAAACATACCATGCGAAGAGAAGCCAAAGTGGAAGCAGTCTCTGACACTGGAGGTGCAGCAATGCCAGAGGGTAATTGAGCATTTGGGGAGGTTGATATTACATCAATACCAGCCTTTTCAGTACCTTCAGGAGCAGCATCTGACACATCGGGAAGTTCTGTTTCTTCAGCGGCCTGAGAACATGCAATAACCTGGTTAGTGCTGGTTTTCAAAATAATAAACAGGGTGACGGACATCCAATAACTATATCTTCCCTGGAAGAATGTTCCAGGTAAAAGTAGCTCTAGAACTCTTACCTTAGCAGCTTTTCGTGACTCGGATATTCTTTTTGCTTCAGCAAGAACCTAAGACCAAGGTTCGAAGGGCAGGTTACTGATTTAGAAAGAACAAAACAAACAAATACATATAATTATGCACATGGGTTAACAAGAGGCTCCATTTAAGAACTATGACACACAGTTAAACATGGAATGATGTCTAAATTTCATCAAGGAGGTCATTCATTTAGAAAGAGAAACTAGGACGATAAGTAACAGTATGCACAAACCTCTGCATCCCTACGCTCCTGATGCTTTGTTTGTGAGAGCACCATCGACAGTGCACGTTTTCGCTCAACCTCTTGAGAAGCATTGTAAGGCTCCTACGGTATTGTAAGAAAAAGTTAGAAATACCACAAGAAACTGAAATTTATAGATCAAAACACCAGTTAGAGGACATAAACTTGGAGAAGGAAGTGGGGTAAGGAAGTGGTATTGCTCCAAAGAAGTAAATCAGAAAGAAAAATAGTCCTCGGTTGAGAAAGCCACAACTGTTAACTGACCTTAACAAGGGGATGTCCAGCAACATCGGCAGGAGCTGGAGCCCTAGCAATTGTAATAGCACGAGACACTACATGCAACGAGGTCCAAACCATCATGAAAATAAAAAGATATTTGGAGTTACTAATCATATAAAGCGTAAAAGCTAAATTAGTTTAAGCAATTGATAAACAACGAGCATTGTAGAATACCACTGTAATAACGGTCCTTCAGTTCCTCAACTGTACGATTTGAAGGGAACCTATCAGCTATGATAACGAAACGGAGATCAAACCTCTTGCACAGGTCAAATAATTGATCTGTCTCTTCCTTCGTCCATGACTAACATGTGAGAAATAAGTAAGTGAGTTCAAAAAGATATAAGGAATTGAAGAGACAATAACTTATTCCTTCCAATGACATAAACATCTGTGCTGACAAGGAAACATGCATGGAGATTACAAGCACAATCCAAGACCAGATCTCAACAAAGATAAAAATGATTATTTGTAAGTTGCTGAAGGATATCAACAAAGATAGAATATGAATATCAGTAGCAAGATAATTCATATCACATCAAGCAATTGAAAATATTTCTGCAAAAGCAACAAAATAAATGTCGCAATTGGGTAATTGCATAACATTATATTAACAGCCATTCAATACACCATTACAGCTATGAACATTCAATAAATGACTACAGTGAGGGTGCTATTACAAGATTGATAGAGTTTTAAGTTCAACTCAAAAAGAGATAAAGCTGATGATTCTTGATATTGCCTCTTGCCAAGTATATAACACATCTAACTTCGGATACTATTTTGATACTTACAGGATTGGACAAGAACTTCTCATACTCCTCATCAGTGTACTCGATCACATCCACCGACTGCAGCCATCAGACAGAGCAGATTTAATACCATATATAGAAGAACCCTCAGGAATAAGAAGAATCCATGATATACCTTATTATACTTGGCAAACGAATAGTCACCTGTAGGCGGAACACCATTAACAACTCTGACCTGGGATTTATCAAAGCCAAATGAGTTTCAGGAGTGGATGGTTTGTCAGTTACTTTAAGCAGATTCTAGTTCAGTAGGGACACATACCCAATGATAAAGCTGTAAGTTATCTTTTCTAGCAGAACTTGTGAATGGAAGCCATTGCCACGTAATCTGAATGGCAAATCAGAAGAATTTATTAGCTTCTCTTAACATCAAGAAGACACACCATTACAAAACATCCACTAGCAAAACAAAACTTAGTTAGGGTATTATACAAAGAAGATATGCAGATGACCTACTATTGAAAATAAGTTGTGAGGATTTGCGATTAGCTGAAACTGCAAATCAACTCAGTTCCAAGAGCAATTATAACAAGTTAGAAATTATGCTGGATTGCTTATTGTCATGTCGCTAGTCCATTCTGGAGAGAAGATAGGAACCTCTTCTACTATGCTATATATGCGGTGGAGAAAGATTCAAGTGACTTTCTATTGAGTAAAATTGCTTTCCATTTTGGTCCAACTTTCTTCTATTCTTCCTTCAACATGGTTTTTATCTAAATACTCTAGAGTTTATAGCTACTTTCATGCTACTCTGAGTTCATACCATAAAGCATTAGCAAGGAATTTCAACAGAGACAACAGAGAAGTCCATGAGACAAAGCTCCATCGATGAAAGCAATCATGTAATGACTCAACCACTCCGAAACAAAAGAAAATGGAGTATCACAGCTACAATGAGTTCTTTTATGACATCAGCTATGAGAATTACTTGGAGATATTGTCAAAGCAAAACCAAATGCTTAAAAAAATGTGGGCAGGGAGAAGCAAAGGTATTGTCAATCCAACAATCATAGATTTTTGGTTACTTTTATGCAAATTCTGATACCTCAATCTCATCTCCACCTAGTATTCACAATCCTCCAATTAAGTCTCAATCCTAACTTAATTAAGGTGAGCAACTCTTGTACTGATCCAGCTCTATTTAGGTTCAGTATTCAGAGCATTCCTTATAACATTTAACTATTTAACAATGCCGGAGCTACAACTTACAATTTTACCCAACAGCAAAAGAATTAGCTTTGAATAAAACATAAAGAGAAACAGAATTAAGCAAAGGAACCTTTTCAGACTCCGAAAGAGCTCGCCTTTTCAGCTGATTGATATCAATAGAAGGCATAAGAGGTGCAATACCACCTGTAAGTGCATAAACCTGAAAACCCCAAAAAAGGAAATCAGCAACTCTCGAGCCGTACAATGCACAGTATGAGGAAAATAAGAGGAATAACAAACTTACTTCTCGCGAAATGCCATCAGGTTTCCTTTGAGACTCTTTCTGAGGCCTCGACTTCTTTTCTTGGGACATTAAAGGTCCATTTTTAGGCAATCCTAAGATGTCCTTCGCATCCATATGGAATTGTTTCTGCAAAATTAGGGTTTTCTGTATGATAAATTAGTACAAAAACTTCAACAAATTAGGGTTTTTGAGTGTGAAGAGTTGAAGAACATAGCAGAAAACTAGTTTCCAAGGGAATGGGAATATGAATTCAAGGAAAAAAAGAAGAACAACGATCTGTTCCCCTCTTTGAGCGCGAAATCGAAGAACAGATATGCTTTTTGGAGAGGACCGGGCAAATATCCGGGTCGGTCGACGAACTGCCCCTGGCCCAGTTAATTGGGCCTTCACTTGTTCCAACTATTTCCTTCACTGTAATGGGATGGGCCGCATTTTTTCCCCAATCTGGAATGGGCTTGAGCCAACAGCTCGTTTGTTCAAGGGATTGGATTTAAGTTCGTTGGAACATTTCGAGTTTTCGGTTTTGAGTTTTGAGTATTAATAACCTCAATTCACATAATAATGTATAATTTTCTACCATTAATAAGAACAGAGGTCACTCTATCGTTCATGTCATGTATTAAACTTTACTTACTCATGAAATATTTTTCATTTTTATCTAGATTAACAGTCACCGGAAATACATAGTATTAGAGATGACAAGAAATTAGTTAATGTTAAATCAATGAAATCATATAATGTTATGTAGGATAATTGATTATTTAGGACACTTATAAAAGTTTTTTAGCTTCGTCTTTCTAACGAGATATCTCATTTCTTACACACAAGAGATCCAAAAAGACCATTTCTTCTATTTTATTTTGTAATTGATCAAGAAATCTTAAATTTTCATGTTATTCAAATAGAAGATATGATTGGGTAGGATTATAAGTACTAATCTATTGGACATTTGAAAAATTAGACATTAATATTTGACATATATGATATAAATAGGAATGAATATTACGTATAATTTTTTGTATGTTTTTGGATATAAAAAATACATAGTACTAAAATTGATTTACATAAATTTCAAAATAAAATGTGAATTTCAATCCATACTTCAGAAATCCAAACCAAATATTTAAAAAGTTTGAATTTCGAGTTGGTCCAAAGTCCAAACAATACCCACTCTTAGTCATATATCTACCCAAAATGTTGGTAATTTTAGTTGCATGACATAGCAATAATTTGGTAGGTTTTGTAGCATAGATATATTTATTATTCACACGAATACAATTAAATAGAAAATATTATATATATATATACGTAAAGACAATATATTTTATTATTATTATGCGCAAGTATGGTGTTGAAATTCTCTTCGACGTTATTTCTGGTTCATGTGTGTTCTTTTCGGATTAGATGGTTGAGTTTATATAAACTTCTTGTGCTAGTTAAATTTTTTGAAGTCATTGAACCTTGAATATATGATTTTCAAATTATTTGCTAGGTATTTGAATAACTATTATCATCACCATTACTAGTCAGGAGGAAATTTCACTTTTAAAATGATGCAAAATAAATCAATCACAAATAAAATCGGAAGAAACAAGAATATTTTATTGATAAATTAATATGGATATAAATCTGTTCCTTCCTTTCTCTCATAAAATTTATCTGCTTATTTCTCGAACTAGAATGATTTGAATTTGATCTCTTTATAAATATTTCATGAATTTGTGGAATATTCGAGAATCATCTTATATAATATCTTTTATATAGGCATACATTAAGGTTTACGATTAAAGCAACCTTTGAGAATTCTAACTTAAATCAAATACATCTTGTAGAGTTCTCCATCATAATTATTGTGCAGAGACATCTAAAATAATAAGTCTTGGATAGTTTATATGTGAAAATGTACGTATAGCCAAAATGGAGTACCGCCCCTCAAACCAGGTCAAGCTATACTTCCAACTAGAATTGAACATGTCTTGCAGAATCCCACAAATTTTCAATGTCTACACTCACTTAAGAAGACATTTCATTATTATTATTATTATTATTGGTAATTCTAGGTTTGCAAAATTGTTAGTGTAAGGGTATGAATGATGATTGGCCGGCAAAGAAGTTAGAGGACCAACTTCCTTACCGGCCAAACTAATCATCAACTACCAAATTCTTCTCCTTTTGCCCCTTCTTAATTCCCTTTATTTTATTTAACTAATATTTCTGCAGCTTTTATTCTACAAAATTGCGGACTATGGGAGAGAATAAGAAGAAAAGGCCGGCAAATATGCTTCCATGTTCATTCCTTAAAATAAGGAATCAACACAATAATGACAAATTTTTATTTTTATATGATTTTCTTTTCTTTTAATTTTTTATTCCATGTTCGATATGAAGCTTGATTAATTTGAATTCGTATCGGATAGGGCTCATTCAGAAATAATAGTTCCTACCAAGCATTTTTCATACACAAAATTCGAAATCAAAACTTGTGATTAAGGAGAAGCAATCCCATTCATGGCACTATGTTATATGGTGGTTGATTTTTATATGATGCTTGTACCGTACTTGTCTAGATGAATTATTCCTTTTTCTCTCTTTTTTTTCCTTCTAAATATATATAATTTGCTTTCCCTTTCAAACTTTTTGTGTGATTTCTTTTGTTGTCTTGGGCAAGCAAGAGCGGCTCGCACATGTCTTTGTTTCTCGTGATAGCTCATAGATACTTTATAAATTTCAAATCACTAAGTGAAAAATACTATTGCAATTATTATGTCTTTATGGAATATACACAAACACACTATCACTATAGATACAAAACATTTCAACAATCATCGAAAGATATGGTGCAATAAATGGAATTGTTTCTTTCTTAATAAGTGGTTTTGGATTCTTGCTTTGGATATGAAAAAAATTCCTAAAACTGTTTTTTTCTTAATAAGAGGTTTTGAATTCTTGTTCTGAATATGAAAAAAATTCATGATAAGAAGCGCTTACTCCAAATGAAATTTTACACGATGTAAACTCAAATCAGTCGAACATACGTACTCTGATGCGAATAGCAAACACCAGACAAGGAATGAGAACAAAAAAAAACATGTGAACTATATACAAAAAAAGAAAGAATATAATTTGTTCTTACTTCGTTTTTCAAGATGTAAGTTTTCGGTTTCCATATTTAGAGGTGGACATGTTTTTATGCATCAATGTAGCATCGGATGAAGTTATTTCTTTGTGAATTAGAAATATCAAATTTGAGCTAAAATAGAAAGAACTTACCCTCGAATTGAGCCTTACGCAATGTAAATCCAAATCAATTGATATAAATACAGATACTAAACACGGAATAAAATAACATTATGGGAAAAAAGTATATAATTTGTTTGGAGTAATGGTCAATGTCATATGCCCCTCTTGCTCTTAGTTGATGACAGTAAGTGGACAAGTTTGAGTGGTAGAATCAAAATTGAAATTATTTAATCAGCCAGCAGATTTAGTTTGAAAAAAAAAATGTCTGTGAATCGATAGGTGAAGTCAAAACATAACATGGCGGTTTGTGGTTTGGTCTCTTCTTTGGCCGCAATATTGCGTCCACCTCAACAACTCCACATCTTTTCTAGCCAGCGTGCATGCGTATAAAGTACAAACAATATAAATTTCTTGGCCCCCTTTACTATTTTGCGGATTCAAAATTTAAATTTTATGAGCTTTTTTAATGGTGGTGGTCGTGAACTCGTGATACAGGTTAATTAGTATTATTTTTTAAGGGAAAAGGACTTTTATCAGAAATAATATTCTTTCAATTTTTGAGATAGATGTAAGGTTTATTGCATTTTACCCTCTTCAAATTTTACTTTATAAATCATACCGAGTATGTTATTGTTGTTGTATAGGTTCAAATATATTACTAGTACTTATTATAATTTGAGTGAAATATAAATTTGTACTCCATATAGAGAATATTGAATTGTATGAACTCGGTACCGTAAAGGTGATCCCTCTCCGTCGAACATCCTCTGTAGAATACTATATTAAGTGAATTGTTTAAGGATATAACATTTTCTTTAAAAAAATATATTTAAGGATATAAATTAAAAAATAATTTACAACATTATTCTAATTTAAGCCACTAATTTATCATCTTTTAGGTGTGTAAGGTATCTTCACTATGAGCCTATTATTGGTATGTCTCTCTATAAATAGATTAATTTGGTTTCTATAATGTTTCTTTTTTAAACAATGCTAATTAGCATTAAAAGTGATTGTGATGATGAATCATTTGAACCATTTGGCCGTTTTGTCTCTCCATTATCAATTATTGTATTCAAAACTCCTACTTTTTTTCATGTTACTTGTTTCTACATTACTTTCAATAGGGCATAATTAAGTTCTCAAGTGATATGTTAAAAATGACCCCTCATGTTTGGTACTTGATTCAAATTACGGCTTTTAAATATATTTTATGAACAATCTTGATCCTTTATATTTGCTAAAAAAAATGCAACTTTTCGAGATTTCCATCAATTAGTTTAATTAACTTGATTTATAGGTTAGATGCGAGAGGAACTGTTGAAAAAAAAAAGAACAATTTAATCAGAAATATCAAGAAAGTCTCATTAAATTTTAAAAATTACAACAACACACAATAATATCATGATTTGTCCCTAATAGAATACACATGCAAATGTGACTCCCAGCTAAATATTTTCCACAATTATCGTAAAATCTAACGAACAAAACTTGATGAAAATGAAATGTGTCACTTTTAGAAAATATAAAATACCAAAATTGCTCAACTTAGTAGAGCCCATATAAATTAGCTGATTAAGAGTAGATGATTAGTATCAAGCACTAAAAAACATTATTAGGTGTTGGAATACATTTTGTAAATAAATAATTACGTATTTAGATAAAAATGCTAAAGCAAATAAAGTATTCATGTTAATGCGTTTGAAGAAGAACATTGTTAAGCCTTTTCTATTAAAATGACCAAAATATCTTCAAAGTTACTACCAAAAACTGTAAATTCAAAAAGTATTTTTACGTAATAAAAACGAATAATTATCAAACACATTAATAACTAAAAAAAAAGACTTATAAATTAGTTTGACCAGCTTAATTATAAGCATGGTCAAACACCCTTTTAAAGAACTGTTTTACATGAAATTAGATATAGAAATTGTTGATACTCCCTAACTAATTCATAGCTAAAACACCTTTAGATTAAAAAAAATTAATTATTTAATATAAAATTTATACGTTTTTACTATGAAATTTTATCTATCACTTGATCGTTTTCTTGCCGCGAAACACTCTTAAAAGAACTACTTTAAACGTACCCATTACATAAGAGACCAATATATATATGTTGTTACATATTTTTTCTTGAGAAGTACCCTCACTAGCTACTTCTTTTGATACTCCATTAAAAATATTACTGAATTAATAACACAACATAAAGAGGAAACATCATGTGGGTACGTAGTGATAGGCCTGCAAATAATAAGTGCATGGTCAGTTAATTAGACTCTTTTTGCCTCTTAAAGTGTGGAACAAAGTCAAATTAAAACAATATGAATAACCAATAGAGGCATATTCCTTGTTGAGTTTGTCTATGTTGACCATTAACTAAGAAACAAATTAACTTTAGTTGAACATATTATACAAATTCGTTCATCCTCGACAAGGATGTTTAATTAACGTCAACCTTTTCATAACCACTAGGAACTTTCTTTGTTTTCATAAAAGTAAAAATCTAGATCTTTTTAATTATTTAGGTTGATTACAAGGAGACAACTAATCAAAAAGTATTAGCTTAATCATCTTCGAATTTAGTGCGTAGATGAGGTTACTCCTTTCTTAATCAGAAGTCTCGAATTTGAGCTTTAAATATGAAAAAAAACTTTGATAGCTAGGGCGCATCCCCCCGGCCCCCAACACCCAATAGGGTCCTATGCATGCACTGCAAATCCAAAATAGTTAGACTCCCGCACATCAAATACACAGGATGTGACATCAAAGAGTATTAGCTTAATTACTTCTTTTTGTGCTTGGTGATTTTTTTTTTCACTCCGTGTCCGGTACCACATTGTAGCCCGATTAAGTCCAGAGTCGCATGGGAAAGTCTACATTGAGGAGTAAAACGCTCTCTAATAAAGATGGACTCTCTATACTAAAAGAAACTTCAACTCGAGACATCTGATTAAGGATAAAGAACTATATTTACCATTCCATCACAACCTTTATTGGTGTCCTTGGTGAATTAGTCGTAAACAAAAGTGAAGTAGGTACCATATTATAGTAAATACAAAGACTAAGCGTTGGGATTACACAGAGACCTCGGTAATTTCATATTTATATTTTGACAACTTCTCAAATAGTACATCTTTTTCAAAAGGTAGTATGAAACGTTGAAAAAACACTTGTATAAAATAATGTAAAATACAACTCCGTGACTACTAATTAAAGCTTTACAGCTGTTTTTCTGGGGAAAAATACTTACGTAAGGAAATTTGATTTGACGAATTTTTAACGAATGATTCAAGAGTACCACACACATCCTTTAGGAACTTATTGCAAAGCTATCCAACTAACACGTAGATTCGAGATAAGGTTGGTATATATTCTATTTTTTCAGACTTCACTCCATAAAAATACACTATCTATTATTATTGTATTGTAGATAATAATGCAGATGATAACATAAGTAATTGATTCTTATTCCTTTTTAGGAAAGAAAAAGTGAAAGTATATAATGATAATAAGCAGTTAGTTTCTTGTAAATGTTCTTAAATTCTGTAGCGACGTTGAATTTAATGACAATTGTCTTTGATAATGTGCATAATTATTGCTGCTAAAAGTTATTTTTGTTGTGATGTATATTATATTCAAAGTCTAAATATCAACGCAGACAAACTTGTCATGACAATTCAACAGTGGTGTAAAATATTAAAATTGTAAAGTACGTAGTAATTCTTTTAATTTGATTAACCTAATACAACATTAAGACTAATTAAGAGTAGTTACTTCCACGTTTCAACAAACATCCCCTAATGTCAAAACTATTCAACAAGAATTAATACCCACAGAAATTAAAGTCCATAAATATTCTTGTGTTCAGTAGATAAACAAGAAATATTACCTTAAAAAGTAGTTATATCTAATTTAGATAAATATTACAGGAAATAAAGACAGGGAGGTAGGCTATGGGGGATGGGGATAAAGAGTGTTGGAGGGCGTGAACTGTCATTAGTAGAGCTTGTTTTCCCTTCTTTCGTTAAAGGAACTCATTCTTTTTTCTTTCTTTTTTTGTAAGGAGCTTTATTATTTTCCTAAAAAGAAATATTTTCTAAAATATTGATCAATCCACATATAAAAAAAATTAGTACTATTTTCCAATGATATTTTGATTGAATCGGTGAGAAAAGAAAAAAATAGTAATGCTTCATATGGACAAATTAGAAAAAATTTCACTATATCAGTGATAATATTTATTTTTTCCAGTTAGATAGTTTGATAGAAAATGAGTGAGAAAATCATAATTATATAGTAGAACTTTTCACTAATTCACAATGGAAAGAACTTTTATTTCTAATAGTGACCAAACATGAAACAAAATTAAAAATATTTTTGTTTACGGATAGAAATGTTTTCACCATATTCACATTTTCTAAGAGTACTTACTTCATTTTCCAGTAATAAGAGGGCGATTGGACAAGCTTAAGAGTTGATTAAATCGAATCGAATCCGTTAAATAGTTTTTCATCCCTTTGATTTGATTATTTCTGTTCTTGTCGGTTTTCTTAAATATGCGAGACGATACTTCCAAAGAGTGATATATTATAGCATATAACATGTCAAATCAATTACTATAGAAAGTAAATATATCTGTTTTAAAATAAATGATATTTTCTTTTCATTTTGTTTCAAAATAAATAATATTTTACATAATAGAAAAGAATTAACTTTTTTCTCCCAAATTACCCTTGTTTTAATAAATGGAGTTTCCTATCATTAAAGAGTCACTTATTTCTTCAAAACATCTGATTAAGGATAAAATAGTAAAACACTTCTCGACTTGGACTAATGAAAAACAAGACCGATTTTGATAAAATGATATATTTTCATAAGACCCTTATATAAATTTATGGTCCCATTAATATTATAAATTAATAATTCTTTAAAATTACAAAAAAGAAGCTTATTTCTTATTTTTCTTATTGCATTCAAACAATCCGGTGTTATCTTCTCGAACAGGAACAAAAAATTGCGGAGAGTGCTAGACGTGATAAGTGTTTCCTTATGCATAACTTGTTCCATATGTATTGTATCGTCTTGAACTTCATTATTAACTTTGTTTTCTCTGATAGTATCCACAATTTCTTCTAAGCTCTTAACCTCTAATTAAACATGTATCATTTTCACCCGGGTAATCTAATAAGCTATTGACATTCATTGTACTGTAGTAACCGAGATTATTAATCATTACCTCAAATTCATAAATATCGTTTTCACAAAAGGGCTCATTTAAATTCCTTCACCCAAACAATGCAAGATCAAAAAATAATATTCATTGAATTTCGAAAACTAATTTTTTTCTTCTATATTTTGCAATAAATAGGTCATGAAACAATGTTAGTCGACAATATATATAAAGGACAATATAGAGTCAAAGTCCGCGTAGACAATTTGTTTCATGTCGATATGGTGGGGAAAAAAAAGAAGAAGAATGAATTACGCGTCAATTAATTAGTTACTATAAGTTATATAACGTGTTGAAACACAAAAATCCAATTAAAAGAGGTTTGAACAAATGGCCTATGGTCACACATTTTTAATAAGGTCACTTCACCTAATGCCCCCATCTGCCGCCCTTCATATATCTTCCTTCCCCACTTCCCTACCTATGGATCACCTTGTCTCCCCTATATTGATAGATCTACAATAAAGAAAACATAAGAGATTTTGTTTAATAATTCATATTCGAAATTTACTGATCTGATTAATATGATTCATATTAGCTAAAAGTTTCTCCATTCTCAATCATCAAAATTTGATATTAGTGATGAATATTTTTTTTAGTTAAACAACAAAATGCATCGAATTTGTGATGAAGGAAAAAAATATGAAGTAACTTTGTTCGTTTTTTATTAGTTTAATTTGTTTTTAAAAAAAAGTGATATATTGAGTTTCCTTTCATTTTCGACTAGATCCGAGTTATGAAAACAAACAAAGCAAGAAGTAAAAACAATTAACAATACAACAACTTGGAATGGAAAGCAAGAATGAGCATGCATGTATAAAGCTCTTAAATCAAGATTGCAGAAAGATAAGATACTCTCTACTTCCATTCAAGGGCTAACTTATAGGGTTATTGTTTTTTTGGCTAATAATAGTAAAAATCTAGTCTATGCCTTAGAAAAAAGACTATCCTAAATAATACTACTTGAGTAGACTTGTGTGGTCGAAGATCAATTTAGATTTGAGGTCAATTAGTAACAATTTTGTTATCATTATACTTCGTGCTTTGAATAAAGTCATGAAATGATTGAGCATAAAGACATTATTATCTGTAAATTCATATAGATTTTGTCCGATTCAAGGGATTATCTCTTTTGCGTTAGAAAATTTTTGACCTCGAAATTTATAGTATCCCGTCCCCCACCAAATAGCACAAATTCCTCATTCGCATCGAGCTCTTCCTTCAAAATCATGTTTTCACATGTTAAAGATTAGCACTAGCCCTAACCTACTAAAGAGATTCAAAATTTATCCCATTTATTTTTATATTTAAAAATAATTTAATTAAAATTTTCATTTTACTTTTTATAAGATGATTTTACTATACAAATATACAAGTTTAGAAACTCTTCCTTGCTATTTCGAATTCATGCCTACTTTTTTTTTGTTATTAAATTATCCTTAGGTGATACTATAAGTTATATTCCTACAAATTTTTTTACAAAAAGGGCTAAACCTGACCTTGAAACAAATTTTTTTTACAAAAAGGGCTAAACCTGACCTTGAAATACAACACTTGACTCTGAAACCATACCAAACACTTGCAAATAAGCCTAAATTTTGTTGGGGTCGACCTTATTTTAAAAAAAATTGAATAGTAGTACTAGTAAACAAGCTTGTCAAAGGTCGTGGCAACACCCCCACACTTCTCTGCCCCAGTTCACCTGACCCCCACCACACCCTTTCTTGTTTGCTCTATTTTATTTGATAAAAATACTTTTTCTTCGTTTTGTGGGTCCCACTCCTAACTTCCAATTCCCTCGTTTCTATCTTTCCAATCTATTTATAGACATCATCGACATGAGAAACTTAGAAGCAATATAGTAGCAAACTCAACTCTACTCTGTATAATTATAAAAACTCATAATTTCACAATATTATCAATCAATCACATATTCTTCTATTATGGTAGTAGCAACTCCAACTCCCCTTTTACGCTGCGGTAACAATAAGAAAAAAACCGCGGCGTTTGGGGTTCCGATAATTGACTTGTCGGATGACAAGTCCATTGCGTCCGAAATGATTGTGAAAGCATGTGAAGATTACGGTTTCTTTAAAGTAGTAAACCATGGTGTTCCCAAGAAGGTAATTGCGAGAATGGAAAGGGAAGCCGCGGACTTCTTTTCGCGTCCCGTCTCAGAGAAGGGACGCGCTGGTCCCGCGGCTCCCTTTGGTTATGGTAGCAAGAACATTGGCTTCAATGGAGATAAAGGTGATCTTGAATATATTCTCTTGGAAGCAAATCCTCTTTCTCTTACTCAACGAGCCAAAAACTTCTCTAATGACCCTTCTACTTTCAGGTAACATCGCCTTCTAAATTTATGTGATATTATTTCACTCATATACAAAGTTGAGAAGAATAATAGAAATATAACATATCACATAGATTGGAAGAGAGGAATCAAATGATATACTTCCCTCTGTTCCTATTTAGTAAATTGTCATCCTTTTAAGTTTCAAGTCTCTTAAAAAATTAGATAACTTTATCATTTTACCTTTATTTAGTGTTTTTTTGAAGTCAAATTTTTCAATAAATGAATATGAATTTGTTTATTTTGATTAATTAACTCGACATGTGGGGTGTAAACATGAATTAATTATTTAGTTTTCTTATATTAATTAAATACATACTTTCAAAGCTAATAATTCTCAAAGGGTAAAATAAGAAGAATAATGTTATTTATGCATATTAAAAAACATATATTTTTAATAAGAACAATAGGTAAATAGAAATGTTGAAATTTTTTAATATGCGTCAGATAGTATGTTGGTGCTATTTATAGCACTTTAACTAGTTGGTTAGATATGTGCAGTCCGTATTTGGCCTTACAAAAGTACTCCAGTTATTAGCTGAGGAGGAAGTACATATAAGTAAAAGTATATATTATAATTTATAACTATGTTTGTTTGTTCATTAATTCATTAGCTAGTACTAGTAGGTCCACTAATTAATTTATTCCTGAAATTATGCTGGCCGGGTGAAATGAGACTTCCCTAGCTAGTCTATTAATGCATATATAATAATTAGCTCTAATACTTTGTGAATGCCAGCTAGTCACTTCATTTTACAACTTGCGTTTTATTTTTATTTTTCCCTTAAGATAACTCACATTTCTGATTTGATTTTATAAAACTTTAATAGCAAATATGGATATAGTCAGGTCATGGAAACAGAGTTCAATTTATTCTTCTGATTAGTACCCCACTTAAACAAAATCAAGTGGGGTATATTATAAATAAGATTAGCAATTATATAATATCTGTAACGCATTAATGAATTTACTGTCGCATTCCTATTGTTCTAATTCCCATATTCACGTAATACATTATTATACAATTTGGTCTCATTACATCATCAATTACGTGTAAGGGAGATAAGAAATCTAGTAAAAAAAGTTTATTTTTTTCTTTTTTACCAAAAAAATAAATAAATTATGATCGACAGAATTTCATAGCTAAATAATAAAAATTTAATATGCTAATTGAGTATACATAGCTATGAATTAGTAACGAATTATATATTGTAATGAATTAGTAATAGATTTATTTATAATTATTATATAAGGATGACACCTCGTTTTCAGAAGAAAAGATAAGTTGTCTAGTATTAAAATATCTGACTTGCCTAATACTACTTGCTAGCTGCTGTCTGTTGACCAACGAAAGGTCATATTTGAGTTTTCTAAATAATTTCACGTGTCAAATATATGTTTACAAGTACGTGCGTGGACCCCTTAAAACCTGTTTTAGGTCAATTTGGATGAGAAAAACTTTTCAGATAATAGCATGACCAACCATAAACTATATTTCTGAAATTTTAGGTGTATGTAATGTATATATCACCAAACAGTTGCACAATATATTTGATTATATATCTAAAAAAAATATTTGTTTATGCGTTGACAAGAGTTGCATATAGTATTAAATTAGTAGTAACTACCGGCAAGGGGATAAGTCAATGATATTAAAATAATAGTAATGTACTAACCAATTTTCATTTATGTCTTAGGCCTAGCTAGGACCATGTACCAAAAAAACAAGAAAAAGTCAGAAGTCTATTTTATTTGATTCTATTGTCACTATCTTTAATTAATATGCAATTTAATTAGTAGATGTAGTCTTATTTGGTTGGCAGATCACTTAAGACTTTCAGTACGGATTCATTTATAGAATTTTTAGAATATGGCTGCATAAGAAATTATAGAAGAGGAAAAAAAATAGAGTATAAAGTGCAAACTAATCTCTATTTGTTTGCTTAATAATTTAACGAATTTCAATCAAGTGTATCATTCTATATTTAATGAGTTCAATATGAAATGTTGAATGTATTAATTAAAGTCAAATATTGAATCTGTCTCTGATGTGATTGTAGCTCGGTGACAAATGATTACGTAATTGGAGTTAGGAAGCTATCTTGTGATATTCTTGAATTGGTGGCTGAAGGTTTATGGATAGAAGACAATTCAATTTTCAGCAAGCTCATAAGTAATTCACACAATGACTCTTGCTTCAGAGTCAATCACTATCCACCATTTATTGGACCTAATGATGATGAAGATGAATTAAACAATAATCATTGGGACCTATCACCAAATCCATCAAAATCAAAAGTTGGATTTGGAGAACACACTGACCCACAAATACTAACAATCCTTCGATCAAATGACGTTAGTGGCCTTCAAATTTATACTCATGACGGATTTTGGATACCTGTTCCTCCTGATCCTAATGAGTTCTTCGTTTTTGTAGGGGACACCTTTCAGGTTCGTACAAATAAATATCTATATATAATAATTTGAATTTGCTATATTTTTCAACTAATAATTAAACGAATGGTGCAGGCGTTGACGAATGGTAGATTTACAAGTGTAAGACATAGAGTGGTAGCGATAAATTCATGGACAAGTAGAATGTCCATGATGTACTTTGCAGCTCCTGCGCTTGACGCTTGGATAAGTGCTCCTCCTCAAATCAACAACATTATTACTAGTAATATTTATAGGCCTTTCAAGTGGGGGGACTTCAAACAAATTGTATATTCATTACGTCTGGCTGATAGTCGTCTTGACTATTTCAAGAATCATACCCAATCATGAAGACTTATTATTTATTAACTCGATCTATTTGCTCTCTTAAAGAGTATAACTTAGTATTGTCGTCTACTTTAAATGTGAGTGAAATCTTTTTAGAGGGCCTAGGAGGTGTATGCATGTGTAGTTTAATTTTTTATAAATCTTTTTTAGGTGTATTCATATTGTAAATCTTTTGTTCACGTTATAATTAAGTGTATAAAAGTTAAGTTAGTTTTTTTTTTATATAACTTTGTTCCGTTGGTTGTCCGCTCTATTATGATAAATGGTGGCAAATTTGAAGCGTCATATGTTCACTTTTATACCTTGATACATCTCGAATTGTAACATATTATAGAAAGATAATTTTATCTTTGCTTCAGATCCTAAGACAACTAATTAATAAGAGAAAATAAAATCAGTAGCTTTGAAAGTTATCATATATATGTAGCTCTTGTGACACAGTCTTGGTCAAAAATTGTAACCACATTGCATAAAAAAACTTCAAGCTGAAATTTGGGATCTTGTCTATATGTCAATTGTCAGGGGTCTCTTTGATATTGACAGTCACATTCTGTATATCCTGGCTGTTATGTCAGACCTTAAATGAGTAGTACATAGGAAATATGGTGCAAGATTGTGTGTTTGGTATAAATGAAATATATTTAGAAAAATAAGTTGATTTCTTATCTATTTTTTTTAAGGTGTTCGGTAGTTAAATTAAAATATTTATGTATAAACTAGAAAAATATGATGAGAGGTAGGTGTGGGGTGGTGGGAGAGGAGACTAAAGGGGATCAAGGTGAAGATGAGATGTGTTGGAGGACAGGAATGACAAAAATAATGTGGACGCTAGTTATAGAACTTGTTTTCCCTACTTTCATTAGGAAAATCATTTTCTTCAACTTGTTTTTCTAGAAAAAATATATTTTCTAATTTTTTTTACCAATCAAACATTAAAAATTTGAAAGCACATTCTAATTATTAAGTGCAGTATAATACAGAATTCCACTTTAGCTTAGCTTTATCACCTTTTCGATGATATTCTATATATATACACACACACACAAAAGTATCAAGCTAAAAAAAAGTAAACTTTTGAGTATTGTGATATTAAACATATCATGTGAAAAATTAAAATTTAATTTTTTTGATGATATATATATACCTAAGAGGGTCCGTACATTAGGTCAGTTTCATGGTGCCTCATCTGGAGGCAGGGGATCACAAAGAGGGAGTGGTTCCTTTCAGCATCGGGGACCTGTTCATGCATCTATGCCGACTAGGGGCATACAAACCAAATCGTAAAATCACATTTTCATTCAATCTCTTTACAAAAATGGTATATATGTACTATTTATAACACGACAGTGGTATATGCACCTTTTTTAAATGACGAGAATATAAATAAATCATTTTTTTAATGATGATATATCTTCTCTAAATCACAAAGTTGATGGGTATATATGCATTTTTTCCTATAAATAACTTATACATATTTAGATGCTTATAAAACAACAATCTTACTTGTTCAATATTAAGATCTAGAAACAACATTTTAATCATTTTGATGTAGATGTTAATCTTAATGAGTAAATAGATTTGATCAGAAGCCAAAATTAAATCAAACCTACCAAAATCATAATATTAGTTACAAAATCATTATCATAAAATAGGCAAATATATTATTATTAATTCATTTTTTTTCCTAGTTAACATTTAAATACCTTAAAGTGATTTTCTCATCTCTATATACGTTAAAATATGTTAATGTCTCAATTTCATCCTTGTAGTCTATTAAAATCTTGTAAATAACATTCCATAAATATTGATTTACTTTATATTTGTTCATAAGTCAAAGTTAAATCAAATCTACTAAAAACATAATTTTGACCTCATTTGTTTGCACATAATTAGTCATCAATATTAACTTCTCTTAATTGGTTATCCATATTAACTTTTCGTAATTGGTTATCTCCATATTAACTTCTCTTACCTTGTAAGATACTAAGATTTGATATTTTAAATTATTTTGACTCATAATTTAATTATAACATGATCAGTTCATTGGTTTTGTCTTGATTGAGTTATAGAAATTCTTACGTTTTAAGAAACACATTATTTGAGATTCTTCTTTTATGTAACTGTAAATTAATACAAGTTATGAAAGTTTATTATAATTTAATGATAGTATGTCAAATTAAATTAAATTTTATGTAGTAATAATGTCAACAAGGTTTTGTTGAGAAAAGCCTTCTACAAAAGTATCAAGCTAAAAAAAGGGGATGTAATTGTAAAAGTAAAGAAAACTTTTGAATATTATGATATTAAACATATCATGCTAAAAATTAAAAGAAAAAGAAATAAACATTCTTTTGAAAGGAACTAAAAATAAAAGTAAAACAACAAAGTTAAGAATTTTTGTTGCCATTATAGCAACAAGTTTCTTCATCATTGGGGTTTTAGCTCCGAATTTCCTGCCCATCCGTGAGTCCCCTTGAGCTTTCCCACACTGGTATATTTATAGTTTGTTGGAGAGAAATGGAGAATACAAGTGAGGGATGAAAAATTAAGGAAGAAAAGAAGGGATTTATAGTTGGTATGGGGTACTTTTACAAGGTTAAATTTGGGGATATTTTAAATAGCATTATATATATAATGATTTCCATTAGATTTGATCAGAATTCAAAATTATAAAAAATCTATTAATCATAAAAACATTTCAAAAATATAATCTTAGCAAGAAAATCTTTATCATAAAATAGGTTAATAAATTATTATTATTAATTTAGCATTTTCCTAGTCATCACTTTTCTTTAAATGGTTTTCTTGTCTCTATATACATTTTTATGTTAACGATTCAATTTCAAGACTAAAATATCTAGTCCGTATATACATATTTTACTACTACATTCCCCATTTATTAATTAGCATATCTCATAGTTTGGTAAAGTTTCATTTAAAAATTTTATTTTTTATTTTTATATGATAAATTTAATATATTATTTTACGTTGAGTTATTTTATATTTTATATATTATTTTACGCATTATTTTGCAGAATTAGAAAAAAAATGTAACAACAATACTTTTGTTATATTAGAGAAAAATAAAAAAATAAAAATTATATATTTCATCCCTCCCAAAAAGGTATAATATTGATTGAAAATTTGAATATGTACATTTTAATTTAATAAAAATAAGTTTGATTAAAACTTTAATAATAGATATTTAAAATAGTTTCTATCTATAAGATAATTTTAATATTAAGAGTACATTGATACTTGCCAAAAGACAATAATTTGACTCTCAAAAACACTTTTTAAATAAGATTAGTCAAACACAATTTGCTTATTAAAACTTTTCAAATGCATTAGCCATACACACTGCTAAAAAACTGCTAAAAATCGCCAGATAGAGAAGCGACAGACCGACGCCATTTGCCACACTGTTCGTTGCTTTTTAATAAAAATAATTATTTTTAAAATTATTTTACAAAAAGCGACGGACAACATCTTTTAGTTCGTCGCTTTTTTCGAGGATTTTTGCGCCAAATATATATATATATATATATAAAATTAATAAATATTTATTTAATATATATAGAGATGTTGTCCGTCGCTTTTTATTAAAAATATTTATAAATAATTAAACAATAACCACGTTGTCCGTCGCTCTTAATTTATTTTATTAAATATTTTTTTAAAAAGAGACGGACAACATCTCTTAGTCCGTCGCTTTTTGGTGAAAATATCTAGTCAAACACTTTTAAAAAGCGACTAACAATATCGTTTAGTCCATCATTTTTTGTTTAATTATGTTGCACCTGAGACGGGTTTTCCCCCAAATTTCTCATCTCTCTTTTCTCTTTCTTCTCTCCCTTCTCTCTAAGAATCCCGCCTGCGCCGCTCCACCGCCTGTCACCGCCACAACCTCACTCGCGCCGTTGCCAGCCCACCTTTTACCGCCACCCAAAAGAGTTCCCCAATTGCCTCTCTTTCTTGTTATAAGGTTAGGGTTTAATTTTAGTTATTTTTTTCTTCAATTCTAGTAATTATATTTGATTTCTTAGTTTGTATATTGTTTTAGTAAATAATTACATGATACTCCTAGGAAATACATCGAGAGTTCATGACCCATGGGGGACTCGCGAGGTCCATATACCGCCACAGACGATCTCCACGTGTCTGTACGGACGATCTCAACGCACTATCATAAAATAAAAACAATTTTTGCACGGACGATCTCCACGTGCTCAAATTATAATTATAAATCGACCTCAACACGGATGATCTCCACGTGTTAGACCTTTACTCACTCTTAATCTCATGTCAATGCATATACACAATATGATATCAATAAAAAGAGAATGATGCAACATTTCAATAAGTCAAATGTCGCTATGACATATAATCATCTCAATTGTCACAATTATACGGGTTCAATAAAGAAACACAACCACACAAAAGAAATCAAGTCACTAAATACATCAGCTAATGCCCATATGCTTTGGCATTCTCAAATTATAATCTATCATATTATAGTAATAAACTTTCCCTTTAATAACACCGATACTCGTACCAATGCCTATCACACCATTGGTACGAGACCTACATGTTTCGCCCTTACCCATTATCTATTCTATTTTTAATCTTTAATTAGAAAAGGGTAAAGGGTTAGATATGGCCCTAAACTATTTGAAAAGGTCTAGATATACCCCCGTTTAAAGTTTGACTCAATCGTTCCCTCGCCGTCCAATTTTTCATCTAGTTATGCCCTTATGGGCGTTAGTTGACCTGCTAGAAATATCCAACTCATTTTACATTTTTTTAAATGCCAAAGGGAATTGCCACGCCATTTTTATATTGCCACGTGGCATTTATATTAAAAGGGAAAGGGGTCGCGTATGCCCCTAAACTATCCGACCCACTTTTAAAACACCTATCCGACCTGACCCAAAACCCATCCCTTTTAACCCATTATCAAAGCCATAATTTGTTGTTAACTTCTCCATTTTCATTGAAAATAACACGATTTCATTTCCATCGAAAATAGCCCTTCTTCATTGCCATCAAAATAACACGATTTCATTTCAAAGCTAGGGTTCTTGAGAGCCATTATTACCCCCATCGATTTCATTTTGAGAAGCTCGTACAAGAATAAAAGAGTGTTCTAGTCATCTTCCACCATTCAAGTTTTTAAAAAAATGAGTCAGGACTCGAGTGTTTTAAGTTTGTCGACGGTGAAATGTCAATGTGGTATTGCAACGAGGATTTTCACATCTTTCACTCTAACTAATGCTGGAAGACGCTTTTATAAGTGTTCTAAGCCTAATGTAAATTTATCATACAATTTCATTAATTTTCATATTTTTGGCGAGTATTAATTTCAAGTTCATAATTATGAGGGTTATAAATGTGATTATTGGAAATGGGTTGATGATTCGCTCCATCCTAGAGTTGCAAATCTCATCCACAATTTAAAGAAGGAAAACAACAGTCTTCATCATTAAAAGAAAGATTTGGAGACGAGGATGGCTGATCTTAAAAAGTATTTGACATCTGAAATTGAAGAAAATTGTGAACGTCTAGACGAAATTACTGTTCCTAAGAGCGAGGAGGTTGTTGTCGATAAGTCTAAGAAAAAAGTTTATAAAATGTGGATTGTGATAGCTATGTTGTGGTGTTGTTTTACAACATTCTGGGTGATGAAATAGGAAGGGAAATAGGAATTTCTTTAACTTTGTAATCTATAACTTAGAAAACGTTAAACATGTCTGATGTGGTTCATGACTGTTGATGTGATCTTGTAACATCTCGCACCTAGAAACGGCTATAAAGAGTTTAAAATATGAAAATATTAATTTTTGGAAAGAATAAGGAAATCTGGAAATTTGTCTAAGTTAAGAAAGTGAGTTTTGACCATTTTCAAACGGCCATAACTCCTAACTCAGGACTCATCCTGAGTTAGGAGTAGCTCTTGATATGGTTGGAAAGACCTTGGAGAGATATTTCCAACGCCGCCAAGTTTGCGCGATTTCAACATCATAGGAGTGAGATATCCCTTTCGGAAGTTAGGCTGTTGGATTGAGGAAAGTCCCAATCCGGAATTAGGGAAGGGCAAAGTAGTCTTTTCTCTAATGTATTTCCTAATTCGTTTTTAGGGATTTATTGGGGTAAAAGCTTATTTTTGGTTAGATTAGAAAATTAAATTCACGCTTAGGGCATGGAGAAAAGAGAAAGAAAGAAAGAAAGGGAGAGAAGCCAAGATTTCGCCAATAACGTCAAGCGTTTGGAGTGGAATTCGTCGGGGGTGATCACTATTAAGGTATGTGAGATATTTTCGTGTTGGGTTAGTTCACCCACACACCAACTTGTTTCAATTCAGCGATTTGGAGTTGTTTGAATGTTAAGAAAGTTAAGTTCTTGAAGAACATTGTTGAATTCTTGTTGATTGATTGTTGAATGCCTAGTGTTGATTTGATTCGTGTTTCCTGGTTGTTTTTTGCGTTAAATCTATTGGGTATTGAGGGTACTAATGATCCTAAGTGTTTAGGGAAAGAACCATAGAAGTTTAGAGGGTTTAGAGATGAAAAACGAATGAGAAAAGTTGGAGTTTTCTAGGAAAAGGGTTGGGGCGCCGAGCCTCTCAGACCGCCCCACTTCAGAGTCTAAAGTTTGGGCTCTGGGGCGACACGCCAGTTAGAGCGCCACAACTTCAGCTCTGAAGTTTGTGCTCT